>NC_089213.1:5630345-5812845 GCF_963930695.1 Labrus bergylta | reverse complement strand
CTTTTCTTTTTCTTCATCGGATTTGTATCCCGTCTCACGACACCTTGAGTGCACCGAACGCCCACACACCAGGCTTATTTTTTATATTTCCTATAAGCTCGTCTCTTCTCTTGCCTCAAAGTATTCCTTCTTTCTTGCTGTAGATTTTGCTCATCATATGTGTGCTTCATCATGAATGTCTGAACGCACACTCAATGGGGGATAAAGTTATACTGATAGCAACAAAGAGGAGTGGTGTTTTTAGAGCGTGCTGGCCGTGGATTATTATCTTCTGTCGGGCACGTGAACCTCCTGCATACAAATCATTCTTACTAAACCTCAAAGAGCTCACATGTTGGGCTCAGTTATACCAAGACGTCTGTGTTTCTGTGGACAAAGACAGGCCGAGGCGTTGAGAGCGCAGTGCTGCTGTAGTCGTGGTGTTGTACCGTTTTAATCCAACATGGCGCCGGCTGTGCTGCTGAGTAATGTCTGGTGCTCGGGTAAGCACTTCCTCTGGCTCGCTCCTCTCGGACCAATTACTCCTGCAGTCCCAGAGGTCGCCACGAACAGCGGAGGGGAGTCCAGATATCTGCGGTGAAAAGCTGATTCGTAATTCCAGTCCCGCGCTCGGGAGTCGATAAAGTTTACATCCAAAGAGCTAAATGAGAACACGGAGTCATCAGTTTTGTTGTTGTTAAACTTTTGGCTTCTCAGGGTTTTTCTTCTGCGGGTCGTACTTAATGAAAACAGGATGAAAATTATAAGCAGGAGTCATTGTTAAAAGTCATAAAATATCACTGCAGAATATGAAAAAAAAACCTGAAGAAACCGGAGCTTTAGATGCACTAACAGGAACGTTTAGCTTTTATTCTAATCAAGACACTTTCATACAACCAAGCGTTCAGCTCCACTGAAGTCACAGGGGTTAACATTTTCTATTTCCTCTTTGTATTTTCAAAGTTACTCAGGATGAACTTTAACAACTCTTTTTTTTTTTCATGTGCAAAATGTGTCCCTTTTGTTTAAGCTTCAGCGTCCTTTGCACAGCGTTGATGCGGCTTCATTTAGCAGCGATTGTTTGCATCCTGTGTGTCCGTCTGAGTGTTGAAAGGAAACAAGCAGCCGAGCCGGAGAGACGCAATGAATGCAATGTCAAGTGTAATCACAGAAACGTGTGTGAAGAGTCGTGTTTCTGGAGTTCCTTGAAAGTTTGTAAATTTGTGAATTTGTATTTGTGTGTTTCCATGCAAGCCTCTGATGTGTGTGTGTGTGTGTCTGTGTGTGTTTCTTGCAGATATCAGGATGTCTAAAGCAGCAGAGGAGGAGAAGCCTGGGGCTGACTATCCAGGGGACAGCTCAGGTACAGACACACACACTCACACACACACACACACACACACACACACACACACACACACACACACACACACACACAAACACACAGTATAATAACCGTGACCCTCTGTGTTTCAGACTCAGACAGAAACAGCCCTGATCACAAGGTGAGTTTTATCTTTCATCATCACTGGTTCCTGAGATATTAAACATTTTACTGTATTTACTTTACTTACATTCATTAAAGAGTCATTATAAATAAACTGGTGCACTGTTTCTTAAAATCTACGTCTAGCTGATCATTACCCTTTGATTGGTTTTGACGGCCTTTTACATGAAGCTGGTTCACTGAGAACTCGGTGACTCAGATTACACAAAGCCAGTTTCTACCTGATCTGTCACCGGTTGATTTTGTTGCTGTCGTTAAATGATAGTGATCATATCTTCTTGCTGGTGTGTTTTTGCCTCAGGTCCAGCTGATGAAAACCAGCCCCTACAGCATGTCTCCCACACTGGCTGGAAGCAAGGTGAGCCAGTTCAGAAGCAGTTAGAGGGTGTGCATATGTGTGTGTGTGTGTGTGTGTGTGTGTGTGTGTGTGTGTGTGTGTGTGTGTGTGTGTGTGTGTGTGTGTGTGTGTGTGTGTGTGCATATAAGCTAATAACGATGGCAACTATTTTTTGAAATCAGTCAATATATTTAATTTTTAGGGGAAATGTATGCTTACATAAAAATGACAGTAATGATGCCTAAAAATGTTTTGTAGGTTTGTGTTATAGACTGTATAAAGAATGGACAACACAACAGCTTCAAAAAGTGAAGCCAAAAGATTTAGAGTCCCCCCCCCCCCCCCCCCCCCCCCCCACTGGCTGCTATTTTTTGGTTATAAGCTCCGCCTCCTCCATGCTAACAGATAGGGCAAACTTGAAAATCAAAATAGAAGTCAAATAAATTTAACTCAAACATGGTTGTCAAAGTTTGTAATTCTCATGCTGAGTTATGTCGAAGTGTTAGCTCTTGTGAAGAAGTTTATTTCAGTTAGTTATTTGGTGCCAAAAGGAGCGGATGTGACATCATGATTGACAGCTCAGTTGACAAATGAAGCTCGTGCAGCGTTCTTTCCCAGATAAAGAAGGAACAACGAGAAGAAACTTAACAATCACTAACACAACAGTCCTTCCACCTTAAGTTGTGTTTTGGCTTCAACTCTGCACAACAGAAGTAGATGAAAATGCATCGTCCATATTTATATACAGTGTAAATCCCCGCATGTAGATATGTGATTATATGTGAGTATGTATGAGTGCTTTGCTGTGAATAAATCTTCTGAAAAAGCCTGAGGTGACACTCCTGTCAGCAGCTCTGAATATGCAAAACGTACCTCTTGTCCCCTCCCCTCCTTCCCTCCTTCCCCCGCTGGAGATCAGAGAGCTCTGAGAGGAAAAGGCAGAAAGAGAAAGGATGTGTACGAGGACATATTGAGTGATAGACACACAGTAAAGGCGCTGCACAGAGTAGCGGTGATTGATGGGTAATGACAGCGCTGTGAGCAGGTAACGACAGCTGGGGGTCAGAGGTCAGCAGCCGTGGAATATTTCTGACACCCTGAAAACGAGGACGATTGACTCATCCTTCTGGACGGATGACCGGCACACACGTCAACCTGTGAATCAGCAGTGAGAGGAGGCTCGGGTTCAAGTCCAAGTCAGGGAAAGGAGTTCTGATGAGGATTCTGTCACTCTGTAAACACGTGGTGTAAAAAAAGCATCTAATTATTGAACATTTTGATAACTTTGAGTATACTTAACAAAACCTTTACTCTGGTTTGAGCACTAAAACAACAACTTGAAAAGTCAGATTGTAAGTGTAAATCATAAAATGTCTGTTACCAGCTCTAAGATTTAAACCTGTGTGTTCATTACTGTTTGAATTTGATGCAGCGTGGCACTTATTAAAACACTTCCTTTGATTTATGTGGTTTTAAAATGAAGAAACTTGTGGCACCGAATAGCCTCATGGTGATGTCCTGTGCTCCATGTACAGAGGCTGTAGTCCTCATCACAGCGGTCGGGGGTTTGAATCCGACCTCTGCCTTCGCTGCATGTCACCCCCCCTCTCTCTCCTCCCAACACTTCCTGTCTCTCTTCAGCTGTCCTGTCAAATAACGGCAAAAAAAACTAACCTGAAATGTGCCCTGTGATCTCCTTTAGGTAAAGAATGAAGAGATCTCTGAGATGACCCACAGCGCTGCTGCTCCTCCCTCCCAACAACAACAACAACAACAACAACAACAGCAACTACAGCAACAACAACAGCAACTACAACAGCAACAACAACAACAACAACAACAGCAGCAACAACAACAACAGCAGCAGCAGCAGCAACAACACCACCACACACAGATGATGCTGGCCGGCAGTCAGCTAGCAGGGGTGAGACAACGGACACAAACACAGCCCACCCAATAACTGATTTGCAAATGCTTTAAAGCAGCTCACTTCACTTTCATTTATTTTGCATGTGTTGATTCTTTTCTAGACTTTGTATAAAACTGTTTTGGAAACATGGCAACAGCTGAGAACTGAGAACGGCTTAAACCACTTCAATCGATCTCTAGTGAAAGGACTAAATGAAATCAGTCCAGATTTCTCTTTGTCTTTGGTGCTTTTTTAATTTTCTGGGATTTAAAAGATGATGAAAATAATGAAGCACAAACCATTTGCTTGACTTGCTCTGGCATGCTTTAACTGTCCGCTAACAGGTTCACCTGCAACTCTGTTCCTGGAATGTTTTTTTTCCTCACTGTCTTTGTGTCTTGCCTTCCCTCCACATTTTTATTCCTTTACTTGATCATTCCGTCATCCTCTCTTCTGTCGCTCCTCACCTTCACCTGTCCTTACATCCACTCTCCCACCTCCTCCTTCGTTTCTACATCCTCCCATCACCCTATCCTTCTTCCTCCGCCTGCTCTCCCCCTCCAGCTTGCCGCTCTCCTCCCGGCTCAGCAGCAGCTCCTCCTCCAGCAGGCTCAGGCTCAGCTCCTGGCGGCCGCAGTTCAGCAGTCAAACGCTGCCCATGCTGCTCACGCCGCCCATGCAGCAGCGCAGCAACAAGCCAACCAGCAGCAACAGCAGCAGCAGATCCAATCACAATCCCAGCAGCAGCAAGCCAAACAGGAGCAAACAGTACAAGCACCGCAGCTGACCCTGTCGCAGCCAATCCAGCTCACTGCACAGGTATTCATAGCAAACTCTTTATTTTTTCCCACTTCAATAATTAATTAATTGACTTTTATTTTGGCGGTCACTCTGCAGAACCATAACCTTTAAGCTTGATTAATTGATGCTGTGTACTGAGACATAACCAATGTGTTGGTTTGCAGGACATCCAACAGTTGTTGCAGCTCCAGCAGCTGGTCCTGATGCCGGGTCATCCTCTCCAGTCTCCGGCCCAGTTCCTCCTGTCTCAGCCAGCACAGGCACAGCAGACGCAGCAGGGTAAGGACTGGACTCTGGACACACAGTGGTCTGAAGAAACAAACAGATCAAATCAACAAGAAAAAAATACACTTTCATTTGTGGTTTTTAGTTAAAAGCATGCATCATTTAAGAGTGCATACATCAGTATTTCTTCAATTTGTCTTCCTGCTTTTTCTCTTCTTTGATTTCTTTGCTGGTTTTTTAATTGTATCGAGAAAAGGTGTAACAGCTTCTCTCTCTTTGAAATGTCCTGTCTTTAATTTTCTTTGGTGAGCTGTTCTCGTTAATCATTGGTTCCTCTCAGCAAGTGTTGCCTCGAGACGCTTTACAAAAGAGCAGTTAAAAGACCTTACTCTTTGTATTGCATCAGAAATAAAAACATGATCTGACTCCGAAGCTTTTAATAACAAGGCAAATCTGTGAACTCATGACTCAAGTCACATGTCTTGAATGTCTTAAGCATGTTTGACTTCTTGGTGGTCATCAATCGACCTCTCTGTGTCTGCTGCGCTGTTTGTTTTTATGCATCTATGTCGCTGTTAATCTACAGTATGTCTGCTGCAGTCGTCAGTCTTTATCTTCTTCACGGTGTTGTTGTATCAGGTGTGTCATTTGTCCAAAAGCCTAACCAGAGACAGACTGCACATAAGTCCCGGCTAGAGGAGATCCTACGTTCATTGCATCGCTTGCACTTAAACGTATGGTCCCTGACACGTAAACTGAATCAAACAATATCGATGCCTCGTTTGTTACCACGGCAACTGCAATATAAGTTCTAGTCACCTGGTATTGACTCATTTATTGTTTTTTAATTACAAAAATTCCAAGTGAACTCCTGCACATTGTCTTCTTAATTGCACAAATACCTCATAAAATGTTGCTAAAATGTTTGTGCCATTCAGACAGCGCGCTCTCTCTCTCTCTCTCTCTTTTGCTCGCTTCAGCTTTAAGAATACGACTGAAGATCTGTAGTTATTTCAAGGCTTCGTTACATTTCGACACTATAGACCATTAAAATAATGGAGATTGTGTGTTTGCTAAAACATGGTATCAAATAGAGTTCAAGTTGAGAAAATGTTGTAACCTTGGTTCTCCTTCCTGTCACAGGTTTGCTCTCGACACCAAATCTGATCCAGCTACCTCAGCAAAGCCCAGGGGCGCTACTGACAACCCCTCCTCGTCTGGGCCTCCAAGCACAGGTAGAACATCTGTTTGTGTCGAAAAAGAGCCACCATTGAAAAGTACGGAGTCTAAACTTAAAGACGAGTGGGTTTTTTTGTATCCATGCAAATCAAGTAGATGCTGAATCTCTGCATTGTGGAAGTCTCTCAGACTGAAATTTACCCTCAATGAACAGCAGAATGCGAGCATGCTTGATTGTCTTTTTGAGTCGTGTTTTGCTTTAGAAGAGACATGCAGCAAACGAGTGCACAAGATGACATGATCTCTGCTGCATCGAGCTGCCTGTTTGTTTTGAAAATCTGCTTAAAAACAAAAAGTATCCCACAGCAGGTTCTCTGCATAATCGACGCAGTTTCAGAATGTGAATCTTAAATCATGACTATATACTCATACACAAGTCAAACATCTCACCTCGTATCCTTAGCCTTTCCCTTCTATAACATAACGCCTGTATGCATCCTCACACATCCCGGGGCCGTTATAGATTTTTCATTAAGCTGTGATGAAGTCGTGTTGAACCCAGTGGCAGAGTTGGTATATTTTATGCACAGAGACGGTGAATGTAAATGAGGCGTGAAGCAGATGATGTCATGCATGATGTCGGCTCAATTAGTGGATATTCCCGAACATCAGGGGGGGTCAAATTCCCGCTCAGGCTTACCTGTGTGTCAGCTGACCCTGTGGCTGCAAAGGTTAAACCCCTGTACCCAAATATTGAAATCACAGCTTATTTCTCATGCACGTTTTCTGAATTATTCGTCAGGACTCCGTGGGTCAAAGATCTTGTGTGGTTTTTTGCATTATTCCCAGATGACGACCTCATATGTATTCACTGAACAGTTTATTTAAATTCACCCTTATTTTCTTCTGAAACGCTTTTCATAACCTTGAAACTGTATAATTTATCAGAGGAGCATTGTGCAGCACAGTTCGGATGCCATTAAGTTACTTGGGCCTCAAACTGGATTCTTCAAATGTTGTTTGGATCAAACTGAAAGAAGCAAATATTCATGTTTGGACTGTTAATTCCTCTGTTTTCCTGACATGTCAGAGGGAGAAGAGCAGTGATGGGGTCTGTGGAAGCAGCAGCAGCGCCGGCTCTCTCGCCTCAGGCGGCAGCAGCAGTGTTGGCGTTGTGACGTCTGTGGGAGCTACTTCAGCCTCCAGCAGCTCCATGGCCTCCTCGCTGGCGTCCGGTTTGACTCCTGGAGGTCATGGGGGTCACGGGGCTCACATGGGGGAGGAGCCCAGCGACCTGGAGGAGCTGGAGCAGTTTGCCCGCACCTTCAAACAACGACGCATTAAGCTGGGATTCACCCAGGTAAGACACAAGAAACGACAAGGACCAGAAAGGTGGACGAGAGGGAGTGTGTTCCTGAACAGGCAGATGTCTCAGGTCAGTTTCTCACGTTGGTTTTTTGTCTCTGTCAGGGAGACGTTGGCGTGGCGATGGGCAAACTGTATGGCAATGACTTCAGCCAGACCACCATCTCTCGATTTGAGGCCCTCAACCTGAGCTTTAAGAACATGTGCAAGCTGAAACCTCTGCTCGAGAAGTGGCTGGGTGACGCAGGTAAACACATAACATACGATTTCATCTTTGCAATCATGTAGATTTTATAATGTTTTCTATTTTTTACGAGAGGAAAAGTACAAAGCACTGTAGCGTTCTTTCAACACAATCAAACCACTGCCTTCACAGCTGTTCTGTCTGTTATCTTAACACTTCTTCATGTCTCTCTCTCTCTCTCTCTCTCTCTCTCTCTCTCTCTCGCTCTATAACACTCTGACAGAAACCATGGCGGTCGACAGCATGCTGCCCAGCCCGTCCTCTCTCTCCTCCCCCTTGTTGGGCATGGAGGGTCTACCCGGCCGACGCAGGAAGAAACGCACCAGCATCGAGACCAACGTGCGAGTGGCCTTAGAGCGCAACTTCAACATGGTGGGAGAAATGTGTATCTGTGTGTCTGCAAAACGAAAAACCGTCTCTCGTTTTCTCGTCAGAAATCCTTCTTTAGTGTCAATCATACTCATCGTACCGTCATTGTCCTGCTCAGAACCAGAAGCCTACCTCGGAGGAGATCCTGCTCATGGCCGAGCAGCTCAACATGGAGAAGGAGGTGATCCGCGTTTGGTTCTGCAACCGCCGGCAGAAAGAGAAGCGCATCAACCCCTCCAGCAGCACCACCCCTCCCCTGCCCAGCCAGACCTCGCCCATTGTGACGCACAAAGCCTCCTGCTACAGCCCACACATGGTACGCTCCAACACTAACCTTTCAGTACTTCTTTTGTGTGTTACACCAGAAGTGGGGCTGATGTTTGCTTCATGGAAGGATGGCTGTATTTCCTGATCTGATTTATCTCTCCCCCCCCCCCCCCCTCCAGATATCGAGTCAGGGTCTGTCCCAGGTCCCCACCAGCCTCAGCACAACAGGTGAGCTGTAATTAATGTTTGTGCCTGCTTGTCAATAAATAATTAAAGGTTAGAGCAGCGCCTCTCAACCCCCGAGGTCGGCCACAGGAAGATTGAACCGGTCCTGACATTATTTGGGAGAAGTTGATACTTGAGTTTTGTCGACTGGTTTGATGAAACACTGAAGAATCACTTTAAAAAAAAAAAAAAAAAAAGGATTTCTGTGAGAGAGAGAAATAGAAAACAATGATGTTTTGTTGACGACAACATGGAAGCACTGGTACCATCTCGAGTTGTTTACCCCCGTGAGTCGCGCCTCGTTCTCGTGATTTATAGAGATCAGCCACAGTGTGCGGCGTCCCAGGCTTCACAGATATGACAGATGACCTGACAGGTAACAAACACAGCTGGAAATGTATCGTCCTGTTGAGCCCAGGCTAATACTCTCCTATCAAACTTCTCTCCCCAGTCTGTGCTTGAAGTGGATTAAATGAGACACTCAAAAAGCTCCCTATCGTGTCCCATGATGGAGAACCGTGTCACCAAAGTCTTTATTCAGTAACAAACCACCGTCCAGTGACAACAAACCTGTATTAATGTCCTCCTTTCGCTTCTCTTCCTCTCAGCTGCCAGCTCCTCTCCTTCAGCCTCCTGCCCCATGACTCCCGTCAGCTCGGCTGCAGTGGGCTCCACCTCTTCTGCTGTGACCCCGCCCCCTCACAGCACAGCCAGCCCCGCCCCTCAGAGCCTCGCCACCCACGGGCTCAACACAGGGTGAGTGTTCATGTACAACTTAATGTATGACAGCTTCCATCCGAGACTGTTGGAATCTTTTTTTTTAGCATTTTCCAAAACAATGTTATCGAAAACTAGAAGTGTGCTCACACACTCACAGCCCAGACCTGAGCCAAGGCCAGTAGTCGTCTATGTAAGCGAATCTAGATTGGAACTACTGTGAATGTCTGAATTTAAAAGGAGTAAAACAACCATAACCCTAAAATAATAATAATTATGGTCAAATTTGGTTGCTTCCTCATTTCTCTGCGGAGATATATTTGCTTTTTAACCTTCTGTTCTTGGACAAAACCGGCTGCGTCATGAGTGTAATTGTTCATATACGTGGCTATGCACTAAGCATGTTACTGATGGAGACCTCAAGAGGGCTCACCAGAGAGCTCAGGCTGTCTGCAGCTACTGGATGCAAGGGATGTAGACGACAGCAGGCCTATTGAACTCTGACCGGCGGGTGACATCAGACTGGCCCGCAGATCCGTTCTATTAACAATTCAAAAGTAAATAACTAATAAACAGGGGGTAACACTTGTGGATGACTGTCACATGGTTGCCACAGTAAAGTTTTCAATAGAACATCTTTGGTCCTGTGCACGCAGCCTATCACAAGCGGTGGGCTTTATTGTCCAGCCCCCCGGGTCCTTAGCTTTGTAATCAGTCTGACAAAGAACTCTGCATGTTCACACACACGTGGAGACGTGTTTTCAATGTAAGCCTCTGAGTTTGAATCTGCGACAACTTCAGAGACATTAGAAGGAAACTTCAGGCCTGCGTCTTCCCTGAGTTACACTACATAATGTTTCTATGCCTAACCTGTCAACTGCTTCTCTACATGTGTGAATGTTCGCGTTGCGTTTGTGTGTGTCTGTGTGTCTGTGTGTCTGTGTGTCTGTGTGTCTGTGTGTCTGTGTGTGTGAATGTGCGGCTCATCCACACATTTCAGGAACACAATGATGGGAGTAAGCACAGGGATGAACCCGGCCCTCATTGGCAGCAATCCCTTGGCTACCATGCAAGGTGTGTGTGTGTGTGTGTTGTTGTTGTTGTTGCATGCAGACTGGCCCCTCTGGCCCCTGAGAGTCCTCATGAGTCTCATTTCTAAAGACCACTTCCCATTTCACCCTTCATCCATTCTGTCCAAAATGAATTTCCTTGAAGCCACGCTCCTCCTCCTCCTCCTCCTCCTCTTGCTCCTTCTTAGCTTCAAACTTTCTGAGTCGCTCAGTATGGTGAGAGATTCAATTTGAGTCTCATACAATAGTCTGCTATTATCACAAAGTGACAACGGCCCCTTATGGCGGAGCTTAAGTCAGCTTACAGTAAACAGTTGAACAGGCACAATCCCCCCCCCTCAATATCGGGACCCTGTTGGCTAAATAACTAGTTTCACTCAAAATTCTCCTTTTATTGTACGAGATGATCTGCAGCCGAATCAATTAAGCAGCACAAATACCGTGAGTGGAGCTCAGCTTTGAATCCGCCACGTGGTGCGTCTCCCTTATAGCGCCAATTCAGACTTTGCCCCTCTTTTTTCTCCCGCTCTGTTCTGCGTCATTCAGAGGGCGGCCTCCTCCAGGCCATGTGTTGATGAGAAGGACACAGTCTGTTAGGGAAACTGCAGGCCTGGCACTGCTGGCTCTGATGGAGCTAGAGGCTGACGGGGAGAAGAAAGAGGAGCCTCTGTGAAAAAGAGCGAGGTGGAGATGAAGTGTCCATGTGAAAGGAGTTCTGGGTTGGATCCCTCCGGGGGGGCCGCACACAGGCGATGAATGTTTACACTGGTGGTGCTCTAATGGATAAAAGTGTTGACGACTGGAGTTCAGAAGTGGGCAGGTGTGCGGGTGGCGTTCTGCCTGGACAGTTAATCCCACATGTTTGCTGCTGCACTTCTGCAGCAAAGATTATTTTCAGCATCAGGAAGTTTGTAGTCTGTTATTATATTTTTCAAAACGAGCTGCAAAGCAATTCATTGTACAGTTTGAAAGACATATATTTAAGCAAACGGTCATGTTGCACACTCTATGTACAGAGGCCGTGGGTTCAAATCTGACATCGGCCCGTTGCTGCACGTCGTCCCCTCTCTCTCTCTCCTCAAAACATTTCCTGTCTCTCCTCAGCTGTCCTATCAAATAAAGGCAAACATGGCCCCAAAAAATACATTTTAAAAAGTACAACTTATAAGGAAAGGTACACAAAGAAAGTGTCAACTAAAAAATACAAAATTAAACTGGAAAAGTGGTTAGAGTGCACGCCTCATGTTCAGAGGCTAAAGTCCTCGAGATAGCAGGCGGCCCGGGTTTGAATCTGGATCTCTCCGGTCTCTGACTCTATCCACCATCCTGTCTCTGATTAAGGGCATGAGTTTTTAAACTTAGGTATATTATCTTCTTCTTTCTCTTCCAGAAGGTCACTCTGAAACGTAAACACTTGAGCAAATAACACAACATTTCTATGTCCTGTATTTATCCTCTCTTTTTTTATTTAACTAGGGTTAGGGTTCAGATTGCGATCATAATACAAAACTCTTCCATGAAGTTCTTGTAACAATGGGTGGGAAATACAAAGAGAAAGAATAAAAAACGGTTCATACATCACGGCAAAGCTTTCTAAAAGATGTAGAGAGAGAAGCGAGGGCGACAAAGATTCTTTTTAAAAACATTTGAACCCTTGAGAGCGATAGCTGGAGTTTTTTTATCAACAGCGTATCATAACTGTTGAGTGTCATGTTGATTGTCTGAGGATACTTGGTTTTGTGTGCAGACATCCACAGATACTAAGCTGAAGGAATGAGCAACAAAAGAATGATATTATTGAAAAAAAACATCATCCAACTGGACTCACTGTCATTGTCACATAGAAGAGAGTTACTGCTGTTGTGTGCATGAACACGTGTAGTAAACACTCCATCAGGCTCACTGTCATTAGCCTCCTTGTGTTACAGGATCGAGTCTCCTTCACCTCCACATTTTCATTTCAAAGAGTCAGTTCACTCAGATAACAAGAGATACTTCGGGGAGTTTCTCTCCATGCAGGTTCAAATTCCAGTAAAAGTTTGTCTTTGCAGGATTAGTATCTGAGTTAACTCTGACAACAATTAGTGAGTCCTTTTAAAAGGAGTTTCTTTGTAGCACAGGAATGATTCTGACTGGAGGCGCGGGGCACATGCCAAGTGGGCGGCCCAGGTTCAAATCTGACCTGTGGCTCGTTACCTGCTTCTCATTCCCCACTCTCTCTCTCCCCAGTTTCAGACTCTATTCTCTGTCCTGTCTCTAAAACAAAGGCATGAAAGCCAAAAAATAAACCTTACTTGAAAATCTTTTTGTTCTTATTTGGGTTACTCTGACTCTTCGATCGTCTGTTTCTGATTCAGTATAATCACAGACGGTCAGATGAATATCCATCCACCCTGCAGTCATCCCTCATCGTCCACATGTCCACCGTCCCATTTTGAATACTTTTAATGCGCAGAAACTGATGTGTTCACTGACTTCTCTTTCTGTCCTCCACATCTCTGTTTCCACCTCCCGTCTCTCTCTCTGCTTTCCTTCAAACGGTTTCTTCTTTCTGTTCTCTGCCTTCATTCATCCCTCTCTCCATCTCTCGCTTTTATCCTCGTCTGAACTTTCTACATTTTTGTATCTTCACTGGCTCTTCCGGCTCTTCCTTCCATCATTTGTCCTTTCTCTGATTCTCCCTTCTCTTTCTTCCTCTTCCTCTTCTTCTTCCAATCCTTGTCTTTGATACCCTTTCCGTATTCCTCTTCCTCTCCTCTTTCTCTCTTCCTTCCTCATCAGCTCTGGCAGCAAGCGGCGGTCAGCTGTCCATCTCCGGCCTGGATGGGGGAGCGGGTCACATGCTCCTGGGCGGACCTGGGGGTCCAGTTGTCTCTTCTTCCCTCTGCCAGTCTCTTTTCCTCAACCGCCCCACCCTCCTCCCCATGGTGACCGGTTCCATGGCGACAGCCTCCACGCCCACCTTAAGTCTGGTCAGCGGCGGCATTGGTGCTTGCGGCCTGAGGCCCTCCTTCTCCCAAACTCCGCCGTCCGGTGCCAGCGACCTCATGAGCCCGACCTCCTGCCCCGAGGAGTCCGCGTCTCCTTGTTCAAGTCCCGCCTCTTTCTGTTCCTTCAGCGAAGCCTCGCCACCGCCCCTGGGAGGGGCGATGGCCGAGTGATTGCTGACTGACAGCCAAAGTATCCTATCAGAGGAGGACGAGGAGGAGGAAGAGGAGGAAGCAGAGCTTTAAAAATCCAAATTTACAACCTCGCCTTTCAACCAAAGCCATCTCTCTGTCTGATCCATCTCTGATTTCATCTCTCTCTTTCTGCGTCTCCCCGCTGAAGTCTTCTGAAGCCAAAAATATACACAGACGGATGAGGGAAGGACGAGAAGAGAGAGTGAGGATGGAGAGGATAGAGAGAACTGCAGAATGGAGGGGGGACATTTGAAACCAAATAACGATCTACAGCTGGAGAGGTGGCACTGAAACGAGCGCCGTGCTTTTTATCGGCTGGAGAGAAGAAGAAACTGAGACTGAGGGCAGGGATGAGAAGCCAAACTGTGTGTGAGAAATGGGAGGCAAAGAGAAAAGACTTGTTTAACAAGCATGGAAGGCCATGTGGTCGCAACCAAATGAAGAGGAAGATGGTAGAAAAGAAACACACACTTACAAAGAGGAAAACCAAAATCTCCAAATACCAAAAACTGAAAACCAAAAAAAGATAAAAAAACAACAAACGGAGAGAAAAGCTTTAGTTCAAAAAGACTTTTGTATTCTGATCGGTCCAGGATCAGTTCAGTGCTCCATCCTACGTCATGACAAACATTTTCCACGCTCACTCGGGGTTCCTGTTATTCTCATTCACAGAACATCTATTTTTCTATGATTTTATACTCATCGCTCTTTATCCTGATTCTTACCAAATACACACGTTAAATGCTTTACAGCTGATCCCAGACGCAAGATATCTACCTACCTCTCTCTTCACAGCTTTACAGTTTGACCCCACCTTAAAAACAACAGGCGGTGTTTGTTTTACCCAGCCTGGTGTGGCAGACGGGTGGAGTTTACTCCTACGATTCCTCTAGCGTTAGCTCGTATGCTAACCCATACTCACTGCAGACAAGAATAACTTTTACAAGCTTTTCTGTGAAGCGATACTTCCTGACAATAATTACACACTAATATGTATTAAACTCCACCCGTCTGGCACCTAAAAAACAACCATATGTGTTGAAAATCCTATTTAAGCCAAGGCAGAATTAATATTACGCTCAGTTTTCCCTTTTTTAAGCCGTTGACGTCAGTTTTTGGGGATTATTTGCTTCACCTTCTTATTTCCATCACCATCATCATCATCACCTCTTTATTATGATATTCTCATTGTTGTCTTTACACTCAAACCAAAGTTTACACTCTCTACAGTATCTATACTGCCTACAAAGAGGATGCATAAACACCACAGGCAGATAGGAATCGTCTTGGGGTTTCTTTCAGCAATATTTGCCTTCTTTTATTTATTATTACCCCACACACACACACACACCCACACCTTCATCATGTCATCCTCCAGACTGCTCATCGACCACCAGACAGTCACTCTTGGATACCAAAGCATCGCCTCTGGCAGCGCTGTCTCTGGATTTCGCCCGGGAGACGAGTGTCCAGACAAAACCTCAGTAGTGTCAAAGGGAAAAAAAAAAAACACACACACATACACACACAACTACACTACAAGCATAAGAAAGAGTCCAAACCAAAAAAAAAAAAGAACAAAAGAAAGAGGTGAAGCACCGGCGTTCCCCTTAACTGCCCCCAAACCCCTGCCCTCCATCCCATCTGCCCCTCTCCTTTGTCTCCAAAGATCACATCAAAGGGCCAAAAGAAGAAAAGAGGAGAAGAAGAAGGAGAAGCGGACAGGAGCCAAAGGTGTAAAAAAAAAAAAAAAAAAAGCTGCAGGGGGAAAGCATGAAGAAGGAGAGGAGAAGAAGAAGGAAGAGGAGCCGGAAGGAGGAGGAGGTGCGCTCGGAGCGGCGGACCAAAAAACCAAAAAGTAACCCAAAACCAAAAGCTACTACTACTGCTACTAGTTATGTATGAGTGACTGAACTGTAACTAAACCAAATACAAACAAAGAGGGGGAGGACGAGGGGAGAAAAAGGGGGGAGGAAGGCCCTGTCTGTCTGTTCGTCTTTTAGCTGTGATTGCCGTTCTTGTATCGACAGACAGAAATCGTTCCCTCCCGCCCTCTGCCAGCGACCTCGGCTTTGTTCTCACTTTGTTTTTTTTTTCCCTGGATGGATAAAATATGGAGTAACCTCAACAAACTGACTTTGAGAATATATATATTTTTGTTTTTGCTTTCCATAGTGTGTCTGTTAATGATGTATGGATTTGTCTCATTGCTTTCTACTTAATATGCGGCGGGAAGGAGGGAGGGGGGAGGGAGGGAGAGGGGCGGTGGGTTTCATATCTTCTTGTCTCTTCGGTTGTGCTCTGGGTTTTTTTTTTTTTTTTTTTTGTCCATGGTTGGAAATTGCGGTGAAAATGTAGCTTCCAAGATAAAAAAAAACCAACTTTTCTTATTTCATCCAGAATGTTAAAAAGCCAAAACTGAAAACCAAAAGCGAAACTTTTTAGAAGTACAACAATACCAAATAGAACAACCAAACCAATGCACAAGATGTCTGAGTGATTCAGCTGACTGTGTGTGTGTGCATGTATGAGTGTGTGTGTGTGTGTGTGTGTGTGTGTGTGTGTGTGTGTGTGTGTGCGCGTGTGTGTGTGTGTGTGTGTGTGAGGATGTTTCAGTAAAGAGGATTCTCTTACATAAAAACCAAACCGTCAGTCGAAGGTAAAACTCGCTCTTTCTGTCACTTAAACATGTCGGACAAAATAAAACCACTTGATGCTTTTTTAATACACCCAACAGTAAAACTCTGGCCGTTTTCAACCTGGACCTGTTTCACACATTTTTCCCATCATGCTTTTCTTCTTAGACTTTGGTATATGGTAAATGGACTTGAGCTTTTCTAATCTTCTGACTGTTCGAGACCATCAGAAGTAACTAATCCCATTCATACACACTCATACGCTGTCGATGAAACAGCGTGAGCAACTTGGGGTTGAGTGTCTTGCCCCATCGGACATGTTGCTGCAGGAGCTGGGGATCGAACCCTCGACCTTCCAGTTGAGAGAGCCACGGTCGCCCCCTTTTGCTCCTGAAATATAAGAAACATCTCGAAACCCAGAGTACACTTTGATAAATGATTCCCTATTAAGGACTATTTCCTTCAAAAAGCCAAAATGAAGTTTTGTTTTTGGTGACAGCTGATCGCTGTGATGGAAGGAAAAAGGAAAAGGCCCAGGTTGAAACCAGAGTAAAGCTTTAATGACACACACACACACACACACACACACACACACACACACACACACACACACACACACACACACACACACAGGTACTGAAGGCAACCAATGATTAAGATGATATGGGGGGTGGGAGGGCAGGGGGGGGGATGCTAACGTGTGTTAGCGTCCACTGTTAGAGGGAATGTATCCATTAGTTCTTATAGGTTTTTGTAGGGGGAAATAATCTATGTTCAATTGCTCTTACTTGTTGCTGATGTAAAAAAAAAAAAGGCTGGGACTATTATCCTTTGACGACGACCGAAGATGATGAACCAAAAGCTTTAAACCTTTTATCTCTCACGGGCTCTTTGTTGGACAAAAAATATTTGTATTTATAGTGTGAGGGAGGTGTGTGCTTTTTCGGGGGGGGATGGGGAAAAAACGGTCCGTTTGTATTTGATGAACTACTTTGTCTCTCACCTTGTTAATTTATTGACCCTTTATTTATGTATTTATTGGATTCTATTTATGTCTTTCTGGATCTTTGTAATAGTTTTTTCAGGGGTTGTTGTGCGGCTTGTATCTGCAGAGAGAGAGAGAGGTGTTCTTGAGATCAAGACAAGAATAGAAGATGCCAAACGAATGTTTTCAAAGCAAAACCAAACCTAGAGACTGCTGTGACCTGAGACACGGAGAGGAAGTAGCAGGGGGGCGGAGGAAAACGCTGGTTTTAAATCAGCTTTGTGGGAAAACTGTCGAGGAAGTGAAGCGTTACGTATTTAAATACCAGCACCGGTAACGTGTGTAACTGTAATCAATCTTCTCTCATCCATGTTACCTAGGCTACCACTCTGATCGAAAAGAGGAAAAAAAGCTTCTACCTTTTAAGTTTTTTTACGAGAAAAGAGCCGGTGTAAAGTGCTTCACAGTAAAATGACAGACCGGAAATAAAAACAGAAATTCACAACAATAGATGACGACTTAAAAAACAGGAAATATGACAATTAAAGAATTAAAACATAAAATAAATTAATAGTTACACAATACAATATGTAGGAATTAATGAATTTACATCTGGAAATGACAAAGACCAGAGATAGACCTACTGTTAAAAAAAAAGTTGACTAAGGCTGTAACATCACTCCAAATTAAAAGCCAGATTAAAAAAAGGTAGGTCTTAACTTTACTTTGAAACGTTAAAAGGATTCCTCTGTTTGAAAAAGTAAATATTTACTATATTTGAACCAAATGTCTAAGAAATAACCCCCAGGTGAAGCTGTAACAAAGCTAATGGAGTTACTGCTAACCGATAAACTAACATTAGCTCGTTTAGCTACAGCTAAGCTAGCTGCATTGAAAAGTTAATGAGCTTGTCTTTAATATGGTCAACAAAACATACCACATAGTTCACTTTAAAAATGCTTTAAGTTTACGTTCTAATTTCCACTAGAAGATTTAACCAGATTTTCTCAAACATAACTAAATGAAGCTAACTTAAGTTTCAAAACACTAAGCTAAGTGGCGTAAATGCGATTAACATCATTACTATAAACTCCAAAAAAACAGCAACTCTTGGTGTTTGTGGAAAAAAGAAAAATAGAAGTTTAAAGTTTGTTTGCAAGTAAAAGCTACTAACGCTGATATGCTTCACAGTTACGTCATAGCTTATGACGCTAACGGCGACTTTCTTTTTAGACCTCACTAAGGAGGTTTTCTCGTAACCATTTCAAACATTACTTCAGATTTTAACTATTTGGTATGTCTACTTTTTTATGATGCAACCAGGTTTAGTATCTTACTTAAGATTTAAGATCCTAAAAGATAAGGCTAGCTCTTTAAAACTTTAGCATGTTATAGCTAGCAAAAGCTACGCTAACCCAGTCTGGGACATCTGAAGGGATTTTTTTTTTTATGATAAATGTGGAAGTAATCTAGTCAGACTCTTATAATAGCTGTTCACACACTCTGAACTTGTAAAACTGGTCGGTGGTACATTTCATAAAGTTTCCCACAATGCTTTGGTTTAAAATCTGCCATGTCCTCTGTCCGCGCCTCCTCCTCTGCTCTCTGAAAAAGCTTTCTGCTTCCCTCCATCCAACTTCAGGATGAGGGGGGCTTTAACTCATACCTCTTGATACTCTGATGAAAAAACCAAATAGACATTCAAGCTTTAATGACAAAAACAAAGACGTGACTTGTCTGAACTCAGGAGTGAGGGATGTGAAACTGGCCCTAGCGAGTTAGCTTGATCAAAGGAGAAACAAAGATTTACATGAACCAGTTCTTATGGCTTTAACCGACAGAATACACCAACATGTCCGCTCACGGTCACTGGAGGAGTTCAGTGAAGTGCTGAGGATGTTGCCTGTGTTTCGTACGGAGGAAGATGATGTGTGTATATTTGTCACTGCTGTCAGGGGGGAAACGTTTGAACTCCAGGTTTAATGTTTTTACTGAACGTACATGTGCTAATTTATGTTGTTGGTGTGTTATAAAACCATCCTGCTGTTTTCAAATCCACTGCAGAGCTACATACGCAGATGTCAAATAATCTTCATCAGGTTTTTTACATTTTTTTTATGTCTCCCTTCGACAGCAGTGCAGCTCCGTTTGTATGTGTGCCTGTGTAGTCCGACCCGGCTGTGGTGAACAGAGAATGATACCAAAGTTAAAACTACCACAGTGGGACACTACGCTACAAACACAACACACACACACACACACACACACACACACACACACTCACAGTCATTCCATGTGTATATAAAACATTCAGGACTCTTGTTAGGGGAGTGTAACTGCTTAAATAAAACGTCTCGAGCGCCTGTTGTTCATATAAAAAACAGCACTTCAGGCCTTGACAGTTTTTCTACTGTAGTTCTTCTGTGGCTGTGAATGTTAATTTTACTACGATGCTCAACTCTCCAAACTCACCGAGACACACAAAACGACTTTCTTTGGCGTTGAGAACACAAAGATGTAAAACGTAAAAAACGGAGAATAACTTAAGTGGATATTGTTCGCCCCGTGTTTTTGTTAATTTCTTTAGGTGAAAAACTTTTTAAAAAAATAAACGTTTTTCCTTTCTATTTTTTCTACAATGCAGCTTAAATCCAAAGGTTAAGAGGACAGCAAAGATAGATTTTACTGCTAAAGAAAAAGACCTCAATAGTGAAAACCAAAGAGCTCCACTGTATCTTCTCACCTTGACTTTTATTTACTCACTCCACGTTGTACAACTCCAAAAGTATTCTTTAATATAGCCAAATGATGATGCTGATGGTGGTGAACATAAAAGAGGAGGCAAACACTGCTCTAAGCTTTAGTATCTGTTTTTCTGGGTCCTTCTTTCTGTTTTCAAGTAAGCTTACAATATGCTGTTTTTTGACCTCGAGGCTCTCTCTGTCTGAGTTGATTCTATAACCTGATTCTGTTGGAAATGTTTGGGTTTGAATCTGTTCTCTACTGTCCCTTAACTCATCGCTATCTGTGTGCCTGTTGTTTTGGGGGCCAGGGAAACGGGGACAAAACCAACCTGTAAGTGTTAGGAATAAAGTGCGAATTTAGACCAAAGTCTACTCTCCCGTGTCTTTATTGTTCATTACACATCCAGTCCAGAATCCATCACACAGAACAAACTCACAGATGAAACAACAACTGGTGTGCACTGTATATAATGAGATATGTGCAGAACAGTGATGCATGCTGGACACAGTATTAGTCCATACCATGAAATATAGTGTTGTAGTCAAGACCACAGTAACTGAGACCAAGACATACCCAAGACCAGAACGCTCAGAGACCAAGATGAGACCAAAGCAGGACGAGACCGAGTCAAGACCAAGACCACCGATATCACTGAAAAATCATCATCTTGTGTGTCACTCACTCAGAACCATCACACGGGAAGTTTGCGGACATAAACGGGGGGATAAAAATCAAAAACAACAAATGAACTGAAGTTTATTCTTTTATTTAGAAAGAGGCGTAATGACGTGGGAAAATAGCGGATCTGTGGTGGTCTTGACCGGTCCGAAGTCCGCCCAGTCTGAGATCGAGACAAGACCGAGTTTAAATGTTTTCGATTCCAAGACGAGTCCTTCAAAAAGTGGACTCGAGACCAGTCTTAAGACCAAAGTGATTTTGAGTACTACAACACTAATGAAAATACTTTCAGTAAAGTTTCTTAAGGAAAGGACGTTTCTCCCAATCTTAAATCTTACTTACAGAGTCTATGTTCATATGAAGATTAGTTTTTATTGTGATCACTCGTGTTTTGGAGCTGTACACATGAGAACTGAAATACACAGATCGGACTTCAACCTCCAGCTGTGCAGGTTTTCTGTTGACAATTGGGAATGTTCTGCCCCGACTTCACTCGTGCAGTGTGAGCTCTGACAACCTGGGCGTGCAGTGTGAGCGCATAAATCGTGAGCTTTGGTCGTGAACTGACATTCCTCCACGACTTTTTATACTATCGTGCAGTTCACACCGGGCTTTACTGAAGTGACAAACGCTTTGAAAAGCTCATCATTAACTGGTGGGCTAACTCCAATCAATGAGCAGGTTGACACTTAAATAGCCAACTTTTCCCTTCTCATCTGTATCAGGTGATAATGCCAAATCCTGTTTTTGCTGTCCCCCCAAGTGGCCGGAAAAAAAGCTCTTTGGTGTTGCTTTAAATTCCAGAGAACATAACGAGAGAATCAGTGATCACGTGTTATTTCCAAGAGGATTCAGGAATGAAAAAAAGTCAAACAAACTATTTTGTAAGCAGAACATTTTGTTCTCCAGACACAAAAAGAAACCAGAGGCCAGGTGCTCAAACAGAGTGACACTCAGTGAAGTAGAGGCTGGGTCTCCTTCAAGATGAAAAACCTGATAAGAAACAAACTCAAGGCATACTTAAACAGAGTCAGGACAAAAGGAACATTTAAAGCCTTTGGTTTCTCTGCTTTATTCAGAGTTTGAAGCGCTGAGCCTCATGAAGACGCAGGGAGGTGGAAGCGGGTTAATCTTAAACAACTCATTTCCCTGACTGAATGAAGGAAGGCTTTGAATATTCTGTTTCTCCTTGAGAGCCGAATAGTTTCTTTTGAATAACCAGTCATTCAATTCAAATATAAGATACTTTTATGTACTTTTTATGAACTTCAGACTTTTCGCTCGCTCACAAAGACAGGAAAGTTTATTCACCATGCGTCTCACTGTAGAGCGTGTGTTGTCTGTATTTCAGTTTAGCTAACCTTGCAGGGTCAAAAAGTGGCGTCTTTTGAAAGGTGCGTTACCTGAATCCATCCTCATTTGTTTTTGTTTCCTGAAAGGATGCATACAAACCAAACTGCACAAAACCCAGAAGTTAGCATCCATGCTGAAATGTTCAGCCTACTGAGGTGGACCCAAAAGATGCCCGCTGAATGACCATGAGGGTTCAGATTACTGAAGAGTCCGCCCTCCATACTGAACTGAGGCTTTTCAGAAAAGGCCCAGGTGTTTGGTCTCAGGGTCTGGTAGAATCGTGAAGTTTGGAGGTTTATACTGTTCATAATTGATGGAAACTGTCATCATGTGTGGTCTCCCTAATTTTTTAAAATTGGTTCAGATTTGAAAATCATCCAGCCTGCAACCATCCTTCATGTGTATGTAGGGATTTATGATGAAAAATCTCATCCTGCTTTCTTTAACAGTCAAACATATCAGACACTGTGAATCACTGCTGAGGAAAATGTCATGAGATAGTTCCTGCAGCGTGCAGAAATAACTGCTGATTTTCATGTGATAATGGTTTTCATGTCTAAATGAATGTTTTGGTCAAAATATAACATGAATCAATCCGTTTCGGTGTGTGTGTCTCTTTAAATGCAATGGGCCCCCTGAGTTTCCCCTGTAGATATCACTCCTCTGTAGCGAGAATAAACATGGCGGACCTGCGCAAAAGTTTTGTTCTAGGCTGGGGGTGGAGTCCATGGGTGGAGATACCAGGGGAGGGGACGTGATTTTTTTTTACCAGAATCCCACTGTGACATCACAAGGAGAGCACATTTGAAACTGAGCATTTTTCTCTGTGTTGTAAGACTTATGCAGACCACAAACAAAGGACTGGATGGGTTTATTTCACATTTTGTGAGTCGGTAGACACTCAGGTTACCCAAATATATGTTCAGGAACACTGAAGAAGTGGACTTTTCAAAATATGTCCCCCTTTAAATGAATATCCAGAATTAATACGGGAAGTCGCTGGTGGTCTTTTTGTCTTTTATAGCTCATAGATGGCATCAGTATTAACTTCTTTCAGAATCAATCAAAAACTGACTCACAGGAGCTTTCAAGAGGTAAATGAAACCTTTTATAAGCTGCAAAGACGTCTCATAAAGACTCCATCTTTCCCCTGTAAGTCCACACAGGAAGTTTAGTCTTGAATGTTGTTCCACATTTCTTTTGTCTCCCCCCCCCCCCCCCCCCCCGTCTCTCTGAATCCTCTCACTCTTCTGGTTTGTCGAGAGTTGCTGACATGGCAGCAGGAGTTTTCAGCACTCGTGTGCACTTTGCTTTACATTCTTGGAGTTACACATGAAGAGGGGAAACCTGTGAATCATTCAAGGGGCCCGGAGCGGGACAGGAGCCATGAAAACCTGCCAGGGATTATAGATATTTAATGTGTCAGTGCCCCTGTTGTGCTCACCAGGTCCCTGCACGCGTTCACTCCTATTCTCTGCCCAGTAGTGTGTTGTTGTTGTTTGTTGTTTCAGGAGAGAAGATCCAACTTGTTCTCTTTCCAATGACTGCATGTCCTCAGCCAGTTTCTTCATGATTCCTCCTCCTCCTCCTCCTCCTCCTCCTCCTCCGCCTCACCCGCATCTTCGTCTGCTCCTCACTCTTTTTTTCATGAGTTGGATCCAGATTGGTTTGCAGCTTTGTAATGTTACAGATCAGCCAAGACAAAATCCCCCACAGCTCCTGCCATCTTCAGTAAATCTCACCAGAGGGTCCAACGGCACATACGGAGAGCTGCGGGGTGAAAATGAGACCTCGGTTTTTCTCAGATTTCTGTCCAGCATGTTACCAAGTTCTGAAATGTTAAATCTACTGGTGCACGCACTGGCAGTCTACTTGCACCAGTAACCTAAGAATCAGTGTTTCATCTGAGACCTTGTGTTTCATATCTGCAGTTTATTTTGAAGAGCACAGATTTAGCTCTCAGCTCCGTCCCTCAGGAACTTTAAAGCTCTATTTTAACTCTGTTTGGTTAACACTCGTCTGCAACATTTTCCACCTTATGTTGCCAGCTGTGGCCAAAGAAAAGCCAAAATGAGGCGTCAGATACGAGGCTTCTGTGTGCGACTGATGATGTGTAGATTCAACTTTCAGCCGCCTCCATCGTGAACTGATCTCATGAAAAAAGAAACGACGCTGCTATTGGTCCTGGGTGGTTCAGATCTGGGTGGCCTGGTCTGTCAGCGCGCGTGTGTGTGTTTCCCGTCAGTCACAGTCTCTCTTCTGGGAACGAACATGTTGTAACCCACAGGTCCCTGAGGAGCAGCTTCGCCTGCTGCAGGGAAGAAACTACCTCTGTCTCTAACCCACACACACACACACACACACACACACACACACACACACACACACACACACACACAAAGACACACACACGCTCCATCTCTCAGGGTCCTAAAGCCGTGTCTGCTCTCTGATTCGTCAATCAATCTCTGTGTTTGCACCTTCACACACTCTGCATGCCAGATGTGAGTGATCCAAATGTTTGGGAACCATATTTGAATTCCAGCTGTGAAGCAGCCATGAAACGTGCGGCTTTGGTTCCATGTGGAGGTCAAAGAGCAGCTGGAGTTACCGGTAGAAAAGGTTTCATACGATAATATCTTGATCTGTTTCCGTTTCTTTCTTTTACTCTTTACACGATAACTTAAATATCTTCCCCTCTCTTTAAGTAAAGTATGTTGCTGAAGATTTTCTGTTTTTTTTTTTATCAGGACATCTCCAAAACTTTATACACCTCTAATGGCTCATCCATTCATTCATGTAGAAAATCTCCTGAAAGAAAAAAAAGAAAAAAGTTCAAAACAAATGTATTTCTTATATCATGTTTTTATTTAAGCAGAAAAGAAACTCGTTGGGATTATAAATCTCTTTTTTCAAATTGTCCCGGCCGAAACAGGAAGCACAAACAACGAGCAGACACATGTACAAATACAGCAAACACATCATGAGACATTGAAGCTCAGAGGGGACCGTTGTGTTGCAGCTCCAAAACTATGGAGCGATATACCTCAGCACGTTAAACAAGACCCATCTCTTTTCCCTGGCCTCTGACACACAGTAAGACGTCGACTAATTTATTTATTTTTTGCGTGCCTATTCATTTGACTTATGTTTTATGTCTTTTAAATTGATTCTGTATTTCACATGTAGTTTTCTTTGATCTCATGGGAGCTGTTATGTATTTCATTTATTCTTCTGTACAGCACTTTGGTCAACTGTGGTTGTTTTAAAGTGCTTAACAAATAAAGTTGGATTGGATTAAAAGACACAAAAACAAATGTAACCGCAAATGTTTGTCAAGATCCTCCACACACACATCAGGGAGAACATCTTTTTATTAACAGTAGTTAAATAAAGAAGAGACACCACAGAGACAGAGGACATTTATTATTAAAACCTCACACAGTGATGAACATCAGGAGTCAGTCAGGGAAACAGGAAGCTGAGGCAGCATGTTTGAGAGCAGTAACCATGGACCACTAGATGGCGCCCTTTCAACAGAAACGATCACCATCACTCTGACGACGAAGTCACTCCAGACCAGGAGAACTTCTGCTGCTCTTCATGTTTTGTTTCTGGAAACATATTTAAAAACTTTTTTTTCATTAAAAACATTAAAAATCAATTCTTCCCTCATGAATGACGAGGAGACACACGTGAGCCGAGTGCAGCTTCAGTGAAACCTCCACTAATTTGATTTGTACTCTTCTGTGTTCTGCTCGTGATTTGGAGTCTGATTAAAGACCTGGAGGAAAAATAAAGAGAATTTAAGAACGTCATTAAAGAAAACTCGGTGAGAATAGATTTGAGCAGGACCTGATCGTGATGTTGAGGCTTAGACAAACAAACTGTTCAGTGTCAGGATGTGAACATTTTTCATTTTTAAGAACGCTACACGGTATGCAATGAAGGAAATAAAAACTCTTTAACTTTATCTGAGGTGAGGTCTTTTTTTTTGGGGGGGGGACATCTTTTGGACGCTGGTCCCTGCAGTGGAAACAGAATAAATCCCTACCAAGGTTCCTCCCTGGATAAAAAGTTCCTGCTGTGGAAACCCAGTGATCACCTGTAGAAGAGCAACAGGAAAAAAAAAAAGTTTATGTTGTCTGCTGTCAGTCTCAGCTCGATTATATTTAAACAAGCGTTTCCTTGTTTTGATTGGACAGTTTCATTGTACGAGCTGCCATGCTGTGCTACATTTTACATGTAAATTCTGTGTCAGCAGTTAAACGGTCTGTGTCGTAAAACCGGTACAAACGTGTCACACTGGTTTGAGTCATTTTGAATAAATATGAAAATGACTGAGCAAACAGCTCGCACTCGGAGCTGTTGTGCTGCTGGACTGTTGATTCTCTGTTTGTTTAGTCGATGGTGTTTATTCATGATAACCTTCAAATTAAACGTGCACCATTTGATGTCGCTCATCCAAAGGTCACCTCCTCACGATGTCTGAAACTAAGACAAAGTACTTCCTGTAAAGAATGCGACCCTGTAACTTAAAAACATACCTCACATTTCTCTCTTGTTAAAGCTCCCGGAGGCTGTGGCTCAGTGGTAGAGTCAGTCATCTCTCAACCGGAAGGTTGGGGGTGTGATCCCCAGCTCCTGCAGCAACATGTCCAACATGTCCTTGGGAAAGACACTTAACCCCGATTGTAAATTGTTGCCTCTGATGGACTCTTTACACAGCAGCCTCTACCATCAGTGTGTGAATGTGTAGGTGTGACCTGCAGTTGAGTCGTCAGAAGACGAGAAAAGAAAGAAACAAGCTCAAGTCTGTTTACTATTATATCGCACAGGGAGGAGTTTTTAGCTTGTTATGAAACAGACTTCAACTAATACTGACGGCTCTATATACGATTAAAAAAGCAAACAAGACCATCGACGTCAGGATCAAGAATTTCGATGTTGTATTTTTATTAAAGTCTGAAACCTCTGCCACAAGGTGTCAGAAGAGGTGAGTTACAGCACGATGCAAAAACAGACAAAAAAAACTCAGTAAGTGATACGATTGACTGTTTAAAGAAAGCAGGAGGAGATTTTTAATCAGAAAATACTATGGGAGAAAATCTGTGAAGAGACGAGACCTATAGCTCCGTCTGCAGGGGGCGCCAAAATCAATGCATACTGAAAGTTTCTCACAGGAGCTTTAATCCTGTTGCCTCATGATTTTGTGGGTTCATTTTAATTTACTGACAGATTCCATAAGATCCATGTGCACAGCCTTCAGTTACTTTGCCTCTCTGATGTTGATTTTGTTGTCCCTTCCTGTTCTGACGGGATGTTGATGGAGTTGGAGGGATATGCGGCTGGGAGTCTGTACATTAGGTTTTATTTTTAACATCAGCAGAAGCTTTCTGTCGGGATCCATCCACTCTGTTCAGATTGAAGCGAGCCTGCAGTGGGCTCCGTTGAAAATAGACTCGGTGCGTATTTGGAGCGGAGTGGCTCTTCTGGCATGCGCCGGAGACGGACCGCGGCATGTCAGTGGAAACATCAACGTTAACTAGAGGGCATGATCAGCTCCGGAGCGGACGGAGCGTGGCACACATGGATCCAATGGAATCTGCTGGTTAATATCGTGTATTATATTACAGTACAGTTAATAATGGAGAAGGAAAAAACACAGATTGCACAAATCGTGTGCCGACATAGAAGACTTTTTTTGTGGTAATGAGCAAACTTCAATTGGATTTTCAGATCTTTACTTTTTTATTTTGTGGTCTCCGGGATAACAACACTATAGGTGAATTTCCCAATGTCTTGAGAAAACAGCTGAATTTAGGGGACATATTATGAAAAATCCACTTCTTCAATGTTTCTGAACATATATTTGGGTAACCTGAGTGTCTACCGACCCACAAAATGTGAAATCAAGCCATCCAGTGCTTTGTTTGTAGTCTGCGTAAGTCTTACAACACAGAGAAAAATGCTCAGTTTCAAATGTGCTCTCCTTGTGTCGTCACAGTGGGATTCTGGTAAAGAAAAATCACCTCCCCTCCACTGATATCTCCACCAATGGACTCCACCCCCAGCCTAGAACAAAACTTTTATCATCCATTTTTATTCTTGCTACAGAGGAGTGATGTTGACGGGGAAAACTCAGGGGGGGGGGCTCATTGCATTTAAAGAGACACACACACCAAAACAAAGCGTTCTGAGAGAGCTGGTTTATACAGGGTCACAAACCTCCTCTGGTGCTTCATTCATGTTATATTTTGACCACAGCACAGCACAGATGTTTCATTTAGACCACAGGGGGACTGTTTGAAAAGGTGGAGAAGGAGGGATAATATGTCCTCTTTAAGTCATTATCACAAGAAAATCAGCTTCGTGTTAGCTATGTTGGGATCTCCTGAAAACAACTGCAATGTCCCCGTTATCATGAAAAGACCGAGTTAAATAAAGTGTATGAAGGCAGTTCCGCTTTAGGGTTCCGTAAAAAAAAGCGAGTACTGCTGTTTAAGAAATGTATCTGAATAACGAGAAGTTATTTCAACCTAAAATGTTGAGTAAAAGGTCTTCCCAGGCGTACTTAAGTACAGCAGCTGAGGACTTAATAACACTGTTTGTGTTGTGATGTTATGACAGGAACAGACTGATTCAGTTCAGGATTACAAAGAAAGTCTTTCAATCCAGTCTCCTCAGATTCTCCGTATCTCTTTGAACCCTCAGATCAGGATTTCCCCTCCTGACTGTCATGATGGATGTATCTGGTGTGACCCGGCCTCCTGATTCCTCCTCAGTCTTCACGTCTCTGCATGAGAACACATGGCTACACGCCTAAAATGTAAATACAGCAGCCAGCGCGACACCACATCTGCCTCTGACGTTCGACTGTCTCTCTGAGGTTCTTGAAATCCAGACACCTCCAGACACAACGTCCCCTGGTAACCGCGGTGATGCACACATTCCCTCTGTAGCTATAGAAACAAAACTGTGCGCTCCGGGTGTGTGGTAGGTGGCCGGCTGCTCGCGGTTGGCTGGATGGCTGGTTGGGTTGGCGCGTTGTCGGGCTGGCTATTCACCACAGCTCTGGTGTGATGTCTGTTGCCATCACGCTCTCGACTCCAGCCAAAAAAAGGGAGCGGGACTCTCCCATACTGCTGCGTCTATAGGCTGCTCCCCGCCAGGCCGACCCCGCCAGCCCGGGCCAAACCTACACAAACACAGTGCCAGCCAATCTCAACCCCACTCACACAAACTCAGTCTCAATCCAAAGCCATCCAAGCGTATCCGTGTGCAGCCAAGCCCACCACACTCCACCCTGCCTCGACCCAACTTCTGATATTTAATACTCAAGACATCATCAAGCCAACACTCTCCTCCTCTGTACCTTATATCTGCACACAGCGAGAATAAAACCTGCTAATTTAAGATGTCAGGATCACCCTGTGGATGAGGGAACGTCTTGAAGATAAAAGGTCAACATCTTGATGGAACTGACGACCAATTTGTCTGTCAAACAAACACATTGAAGTGGTTTTGCAAGAGTCCAAAACCATGAGCCACTGTGTCTTAGTTACTCTGGATTTAAGGCTCAGCTCAGAGCCAAAACCTCGGAAACATACCAAAATAGAAGAAGTGTAAAGTCAATAATTTAAATGGAAATAACTAGGAATCAATTGAGAGGTTTCAGTCTTTGAATGAGGGGAAAACTAAGCAGCCAAACCTTCACTGTGATGCAATTATTTCTGTTTTTATTTCAGGGTTTTTTTAATTTAGTCAGAGCACTTTCTCAGACTTTCTCAGTCAGAGTCGCCTTTATCTGTCTGCTCAGTATCTTAAATGTATCTTTGAGACACACAGGTACAGGCGAGTGCCGACATATAACAGAGTCTGAACAAGACAGTACAGACTATACATGTCAGCCTCAATATATACTTTACATTCAAACAATAAAGGCGCAGGAGGTGAGGGGAAAGATGGCCCGTCGAATCTGTGATCCGTTTCCTTGTCAGCAACGCGTGCAGAAAAAAAGGAAACAAGACCCTGATGATGAAGAACAGAATCAGGAAAAAAGAAAGGAAGTGACGAGAGAGAAAGTAAGAAGATAGAACTGAAGGATGAGGGTGGGCAACTGGCGGCCCTGGGACCATATACGGCCCCCCCTCCGCAGTAATACTCTTCCTCGGTAAATTGCAAATGTGAGGAACACATGACTAAATCTGCTGTGTGGATTTCAAACTTAGTTGCCAGTAAGACATCATGCAAATGCATTAAAGTGTTGAGAATCAAACTAATGTGTCCCGCTCTGTAATCAAAGTTGCTCTTCTCTGCTGTAGGAGAAGATAAACATGCTGAAAAACAACAAACGTTCCTTAAAAGAAAACCTGGAATAGAGATGAGAAAACACACACACATAAAAACAGAGAAACACACTCCAGCTCCTGCAGATTTCCATCCAAGCCACAGACATTTAGTCCAACGCTGAACCAAATCTGAGCACCTGGTCAGTCTTTTCATTGGCGTGTGTAGGAGCTCTCCACGTTTACATACTTCTCTGTGTCTCTGCTGTCAACAAACAGGAAAACGTCATGAATGAACCTCTGTGAGATTCAGGGAGGTCAAAGCGCCTGTTTCTCTATCGCTGCTGAGTCACATTTGACTTCTAAATCAGTTAAGTGAGAGTAAATCACCATTTGAATGTTGATGGAGAATCCTGCACAGAGACGCTCAAGGACTCATTTCCAACCAGGATTTTTTAAGGCCGTCATTTTCTCACAATTTACCGTGCTAATGCTTAAAGGAAGAATATGCGATTTTTCACACTTAAATGTAGCATAAATCAAATATATCCTCTGAGTCATGACTGTCCACAACATCTGCTGGATGAAAAAGTTGTATATTCTTCCTTTAATCCCGGTACAGGACAGCTTTGCATAGTGTGAGTGCGCCCTTAGTCTTGTTTAAAGTCTCTTTGTAGTCTTTTCTGTCTCTTTCTAGTCGTTAATAGTCTGTTTATATTATTTTTATTATTTTTTATTATGTCTCTGTTGTAGTTCCTATAGTTTTTATATTATTGTGTCTTCATTGTCATTCTATCTTTTTATCTCATGTCTCGTAATGCTGTTTTTTTCTCTACTTTTTTTTTGTGTCTCTATGAAGATGTAGTTGTCGACTATTTGTACCTCTTCACAACCCCGAGTGTCTCTTTGTGGTCGTTTGCATCGTTTGGCCGTTGTTTTGGGTCTCTTCGTGGTCGTTTGCACTTCCTTATGTTGTTTTTGCATGTGTCTTGTTTTGTTTCAGTGACTCTCCAACAACACATGAACTTGAAGCTGAGCCTCTGATCTGAGAGCCTCCTCCTGCCTCCTTGGACCCTCTAACAACCCGTCCACGGTGTTGACAGTCTAGTTACCTAACGAGCGTTATTTATAAACTCGACATGCCTGATGTAACCACCTGATTGAACTCAGCAGGCCTCAGCATGTTTCCCCGAGGCGTTGAAAGTACCGCTGGAGAATGTAGAAGATCGATGTAAAAAAAAAACAAAAAAAAAAACTGAACTTAAATCCAGCATGTGGACGGAGCACGGTGGATGATATTTAGGTGATAGTCTTCTTGTGACATGCAGGCGGTGTGGCTCTATATTGACAGAGTTGACGGAGCAGTCTGAGTATTCAGGGAGGAAGCGGTGCACAGTGCCAATAGGAATAGGAAGAGGGAGTTCCTCCAGAGATAGACAGAGGAGGCTGTTAACACATACACACTGAGCTCTATATAGACTGACACCGTTCCACACATACCTCGCTCGCACTCTGAACGACTGCCGGCTGCTCCGCTCTCTAATCCCCACCTCTGCTTTCCCTCTCTCTCCCCCCTTCTCTCTGCCCTGCCAGCTCACACTTCTCTCCTTCACTCGCCGATTCCTCTCGTCTGTGTACTCCGCCGCTCTCGTGTTTCCCTTACTCATGTTCTTCGTCTCTCCATTACAGACTTGGCACGAGGCCTCAAATAGGTCAAATATAACTCTCACATTCCTTCTTGCAGTCCCTCTTCCTCCTCAAGGCCTGAATGTGGCCTCTATCTCTCTGTGGGCCTCTACTTTAAAAGGTTTTATTGAACGTCGTGTCTCCGCAGAAGAGTCGACCTGCACCTAATTAAATGCTCACTTTTTTCCCACAGTCGATCCACACAGCGGAGTGAGTGTTGGAGGATCTCCCCGTGCAATTCATTATGCAGAGTTTATAATCTGTGCTGCTTCATTAGTGAGTGAGAACAAAACATATTTGAGTGGAAATCACTCTACACGCCAGGAGGAGAGGGTGTGGGACTGATTCATGAGACAGAAGTCATTTTGAAGAATTCACTCCTCGTTTTAAGTGGCCTCTTCGACCTCAAACACATTACAGTCAGCATTTTATTGGATTTTCAGGATGCTTTTATAAAGCTCTCTGACCAAACTGAAACTCAAAGACTTTGGGGAAACGGCTACATCTCTCCTTTGTCCGTTTCAGGAGTGTAACCAAAAGTCTGCTCTGCCCCCGCCTGCTGTCTGCGATCAGAAATATAACTGACTGATTGAACCTGCACAGTTTGACGAGCTATATGGGATGAATCAGAGCTCACAGATGAGATGAGAAGGTCTAATATCCCTGCTAAATGAAGGACTTTTATACTGCTTCAGATTTTCAGTTTAGACTGCACATTTTTCCCTATGAACTTTTTTTTTGCAGATAACCTGGACAGTCATGTATTCATTTGTAATTCAACATCTTATTTTTAAAGAGCACGTCATCACTTTCTATTTGTCGACCCTGTTGCAGCACTCATCTCTATTTACAGCTTTCCTTTAATTTCTGACAGCGAGCGTCTTCAAAACTCTCCGTTTCGTGGTGTTAGAAGACCAATGCAGTCGCCGTGTTTTCAAACATACACAAAACTTCTCATCCTGGAAATGTCCAAAAAGGTTTTCCGGGTGAGCTGCATGTCAGACTTTTTCCTAGCCAGCTCTTTGTCCAATTTCTGTGTGTGTGAACGAAGCAGGAAATATTCAGGGAAAATGACTTCAGGTTGATAACGTTTATATCATGTGACTGGTGTGATCGTTGTGTGCGGAGTGAAGCCGCTTTACACTCTTTTCTTCTTGAAAGTGTGTTCTGTTGAAGAAAAGACGAGCTCCTGTCCTGAAGAAGAGGACATTAGGCTTACTGTATGTCGGAAAAAAACGTGTCCGTATGAATGTCAATACTTTGAGTCAGGTCAACAAAATGTAGCCAGCAGATAGTTTTGGTTTGCACAGATTTAGGTGGAACTCATCGATTAGTTTGCTGATTTGTTTCTTGAAGTCAGTCCAGTTCAAAGATTCTCAGTCAAAGACCTTGTTGTTGGTTCTCTTTATCGTCACAACATTTAAATGCACTTCAGTGCGCGTTATCACGCCAGATGATTTTATCTTGGGCTCAGACTGTACCCACTGGAGGTTTTTTTTTCCGTGAGTTAAATGTGTGTTTTCATTAGCTGAAGTGGTGTGACATCAGTACCCCTTAACTCTAATCTGTGTTTTATTTGTTCAGATTGTGAGATCTTCTACTTCCGACATGGATCAACTCAGGCTAAATGTATTTGATCATAAGAGATCATTCACTGCAGATTATTATTCTAATACATCTCTGACTGGATGCAGATCAAGCTTAAAGGAGGGGGTCCACCCCAAAAATTTAAATGAGGCTTAATGTCCCCCGTGACCTCCCGTAGCCTCATAACAAGCTGATGGAAGGAGCTCTGCCACCCTCCTTTCTTTCCTCTTTATATTTGTTGTCCTTTTCAACAACCCCTCTTTCTCCTCCCCTCTTAAGCCCCCCCCCCCCCCTCTCCTTTTCTCTTTCCTCCTCCCCCGTTTCTTCCATGGCCTTATCCTCCTCTCTTTTCCTCCATTTCTGTCCCCGCTCCCTGCCTCTGCTCGCCGGCGAGGGAGCGTGTTAATCCCATTACACATGTGTGAATACCAGCTGGAGGAGGGCAGGAGAGAGAGAGACAGAAAACAGAGAGAGGGGAGGGGGAGGCAGAGGGGGAGACGGGAACAGAGAGTGTTTGTGTCCCAGTGAGCTCGGACTGAGCCTGCTTCAAGAAACATCCCTTCATGTAATCAGTGAAGTTTAACAGGATGTAAAGTTAGAAGAGTTTTTTATTATGGATTTGACTTCATGCATGAGTTATGAAAAGGATCCTTTCTCCACGCAGGCCCTTAAGGAGGCTGTGTTCAATGTAAGGTAAGAACAGTGAGTGATCCCATTTCGCCCCTATAATGCCTCTGTGGGATCACTTTGTCCCTGTATGACGCCTCTGTGACATTCAAATTGAAGGTGAAACCTCACAGAGATGTAAATTTCACACCTTGAAACGGCAGTCTGAACCGGGCTAATATGAAAGTACAAAGACGTACTGACAGCGGCGCTTCATTTACGGCGCTCTCAGTGTGAAGTTAGAACTTGAACTTCTTCTCCGGGTCTTCACAATGAACGGAAATCATCTCACTTCAAAATCCGTATACAAATCTCTGTAAAAGCTAGAAGCTCACCATGAGTTAAAATGATTAAGGTCAAGAGTTTTAAACAATCATGAAGCTTCAACATTTGAAATATGAGGACTCGTAAGGGGTTCATTATGTCAACAAAAATATCTCTGAATTTGGATTGAATTGCAGTTTAAATCTTTTAGGACCTAAAGATTATAAAAAGGTTTATTTAAGTGTTGCTATTGGGAAGCTGATGTACCTTAAGAAATGTATCTGCTGATCTGTACACATCTTATTCCCGATATAAGCATATGAGGGAAAGTCTTTTTGGGCCCAATGGCTTCATGTGACGCTGCAATACCAGGTTTGGCCACCATGAACCATTGGCTTTAAGAGTTGGCACACTTCCTGGCGGGGGGGGGGGGGGGGGGGGGGGGGGGTTCGTGTGAGACCCCCTCCACCCCTCTCCTCAGACGGGGGGGGGGGGGGGGACTTCACACTGTGAGGGACAAGTTTGAAAAACAACTTTCAGCGTCAGGATGTCCTGAAACGTTCAGGCGCTCGTGAGCGATGAAGCTCAAGTGAATTTAAAAAGGATGATTGTTCCCTTCAAATAGTACGGATTCTAAACCTGAACAAGTGTTAATCGATGTGATTTAAATAAAAACCTCTCACTTACTTAAGTTCTGTACTTCTGTAAAACTGTCTTTCCACCTGCTCGAGGAGGAAAAAGTGAAAAGTGTCACACATTAGAAACACTTGTTTTGAAGTCGGACTAACTCAGGATGTTAAACGTACACGTTGCTTGTTTTATGCATTGCTTGTTTTGGTTCTGACGCGGTCTCGGGCTCCTCTCTGTGATTCAGAGCCGGTTGCCGGGTTTTTCAGGAGGCGATGAGGCTGTGAGCGAGACAGTGCAGACAGGCCCAATGTGGCTCCTGAAGGGTTCAAGCGCCAAGAAAATAAACAAGCCTTTTGATCACAAAGGGCCCATTCACTCTCTCTCACTCTGCCTCTCACTCTCTTTCTTTCTTTCTCGCTCCCCCCACCCCTTCTCTCCCCCCTCCACTTATCCTTGGTAGTTTCTCCTCAGCTCTCCTCTCCTGACCTCTTTTTTTTTTTTTTTTTTAACCTCTCCTCGTGTATCTATTCCCTCCATTTTAGATTAGTTTTCTATCTCATCTAAACAGTAAAAACTGTCCCCCAGCTTTGACTGAAGGACAAGTGAATACAGAGAAACACACACCATCTGACCAGCCAGGGGGCACGCGCGCACACACACACACACACACACACACACACACACACACACACACACACACACACACACACACACACACACACACACACACACACACACACACACACACACACACACACACACACACACAGACAAGGGCCTCCTTATTCCACAAACATACGGTCATGCTGCAGAGCGGAGGAACGCGACATGGAAAATGTCTTCATCACTCATCTTTAGCTCAAAACACGAACGCTTTCCCCTCCGGCCGCTCACACACACTCTGTGCTGTCACGAAGCCGCCTCGTTTTTTTTTGTTTTTTTTTTCCTAACTCTGTGAGTGTGAATGTGTGTGTTTTCTTATGCATACAGATGGGGCTGGTGTGAAAAGGCCTCTCCCATCCCAGTTGTGTTGTGGAGTGCGGCTCCCTCTGGGTGTGGCTCTGTTACCATTTGCCCCCTCAGGCCTGTTTTCCATTTTCAAAAACACGGCAGATTTCCTCGGATAGAAAACACTTACCAACCAAAACAAAGAGCTGATCGTCACTCTGTGTGGCGCTTTGATAACAGGGAGACGACTTGAAAACCTCAAGTCCCCTTTTTTAGTATTTATTGTAGAAATGCTGCAGTGGATTTGACTTCATGCATCAGTCACATTTTAACTTCAAGTCAGATTCCTCTTAGATGGCTCTATATTTAGATACAGTGTTTTTTAAATGATGATGACATCCTGCTGCGTTCATCATCTCACTTGAACCTGCTGCAGAAAAAAAATACCAGGGGTCTGTCAGGAGAAACTCTATGTGAAGTTCTTACCTCAGGAAATCCCCCGATCCCCCTCCCGTCTAACAGGGATAGCCCCCCCGCTGTGAGGAGCATATGTGAACGGCTAGGTCGGGAGAATCTCTGGAGCAGTCCTCCTGAAATAATCGAGATATTTTCAGGAGTGCAGATGTGGTGACAGCACATAGAGAGAGACCCTGGAGGAATCTGAACATATCTGTTTACATGTCACTGTTTTTTTATTTTTGTAAAGACTGATATACAATCCTGTGTGTCCTTTTCCGTTTCGAGTACCACACGTCTTTTTGACTGTTTTGTGGTTGAACTCGAGGTTCACTGTCTGGTGTTCAAACTTAGTTGGCACTTGTAAGTGAACAGTGGAACACAAAACAACCCTACAAGACTGAGTCACAGCTAACCCCTCTGTGGGTAAAGTATGATGTCATTTGGCCCACGGTGAGTAATCCTTTGACTCATCAGGTGTTTAAAAATATTCTAATCATGAATCGTTCTCTTCTTGTAATTCTTCATCATTTACCAATCAGTGGTGATTGATGGCTCCTGTTTACTGTTGAGGGTCATTACCGGCCCTCTAATGAACTGCTGGTGACTCTGGCGATCAATTAGTCCCAATCACAGCACCAATTCACACGTATGCAGCCGTCACACCTCCCGCTGAGCCCTTTGTGCACCATGCTTTCACATGTAGACGATAATGTCTGAATCCCCCGACACAGCCATCTACACAACAGACACGCTGCTCTCTGTGTCCCTCTGCTTACATCAACTCTGATTTCCACTGTGGACGCCGCTCTGCCTCAAGATGTCCACAGAGAATACACTGGCTTCATGATACTTCTCAAATATTTCACCCCATGTGTTAGAAGGAAGTCCTTCTGTGATACGGCTAGTGTTCAACCTGACATTTGTTCCAAATCTTTGTTTTGGTGTTGAATTTTGGAATTGCAGGACTGTTTATTTGTGTGGAAGTCAAAAACAATATCTGCTACAGACGCCAAATGAAGAACATTTTTTTTCTCATTCTGGGTTAGAAAACTGTTTAGAAATCAGTAAAAAAAAAACATACAAACAAATTAGCGCATTAAACATGCCTAGAGAAGAGAATACCTCTGCCTCTTTTTGTGCGGCCGCTCTGAGCGCTCAAGTTGAAAATCTTTTCAGAAAGGTGCTGTTGACCTCACCGGCGCTCTTTTCCAAATGTATGATATTCCCTGTAGTTTTTGTTTTGCCAGCTATGGATCGTTTCCTGTACCCACATCATCTTTGCTCCGTGTCTGATCGGGTAAAAAAATGATCTAAAATATAAAACATGCGTCTGTGTCGCTCATACAGCGGCCGTTGTCAACAGACTGTTGTCATAGAGACAGGGCGGACGTGCAGCGCTTTTCTTCTCAAACGCTTTATACAAACGCTTTTGAGCGCACAACCAGCGCTTTTCTGCCCGGAACAAAAGCTAGGTGGAGACAGGGCCTAATCCCGTCTCGCTTTAAACTAAATCTGAAAATATATATCTTTAGATACCAATAATTATTTATAAATTGCCAGAACAACATAAACATTGAATTGAGGAATGAGCTCTCTGAAGACCTTCCACATTTTTTTAAAAGAAGGTTTGGTGAGAGGATGTTTTTTTTTTAAATCATATGCATCACACAGTTTGAGGAAGAACGACTCTCCTCTGTTTGTCAAGCCCTTAAACACCTCCTCCTTTCTGACGACGTCATGCAGGGCGGAGCGTTCACACGTCACACGGGGTTAAGTCTCAGCGTGTCCTCAGGTGGAGCAAAAGGTCAGCAGCAGAGCAGAGCGAGGGAAAGTGACAAACAGAACACAGGAAGGCATTCTGATTGGTTCAGAGAAAGAAAAGAACGTAAAAAACACCGACGATGGCGCTGAGCTGCCCAACAGTGAGAGGAAGCTTCAACAGAAATAAAAACATGATTCATTATGAACAACACAAGACGCTGAGAAGCTAAATGGAACTCAGCCATTATTCATTCACTTCAAAACACTCGCGCATCTCCTGCTGTGGAGGGGTCAGAATGTCTTTGAATAAACTGATTAATTAATGAGCTTGTGTTTATGTTTTTGGGCAAAGATTCAACCTTTAAAAAAGAATAATGTTTTCTTCTCTTCTTTGCTGTCAAATGAACGTCTTTGTGTTCAGACAACTCGAGATGTTACCGTAAACTTTGTGATATTTGTTCAGCATTTTCACACCCTGAATTGCTCATCATAAAACAATGAAAGCGACCGTTAGAGGTATCATAACACACACTTTAAAAGATCGTTTTGTTTTTCACTCAGAACATGCATACTGGACAGACATCACACGTCCAGCAGTGGAGTAATGACGTACGTTCAACACTCATCACAACCTGTTGGAGCCCCGCGTGCTCATTCGAACAGAAACGGCTCTACTCTGCGTTTTGAACAGCTGCAGCTTTCAACATGGTCATACATTTAGTTTTCACCTCTTCTAATACGTTCCCCCCTCAGTCCAAAAGAAGAACATGAAGGAGGTGCAATGTGCCCAGATGACGGCCATGACGGTGCTCAGTGACGTAGTTTGTTCCAGGAGGAAGAGAGAGAGAGTAAGAAATGCTGTTGAAGTATTTCAGTGTTCTTGTGGTATAAATTCAGACCTTGTTGGTTCAGTTCATCAGGACGGTTTTCATGGTTCTACTCGCTTTCTTGAATTAGTTGGTAGATAAGATTGATACAGCTATCATGTCTGACCAATCATAACAAAGAAGAGGCGGGGCTTCTGATATCGGCTTTGTCAACATCACTGACGGAGGAGAAACTATCCTGACTCGTCTTTTGGAGGCTCGCCGCTGCTAATGCCAAGACTCCTTCCTATTGTTTTCATGTTTTCTTTGTGACATTACCCTTGAGTAAAAGTTCATGTTTGACACACAGAGGCAAGCAGAAGTTACGTTTTGTAACCTAGCAACAGTTATCGCTGGACTAGGACACCAAATGGTGATTTTCAAATCGTACCTCATATGTGTTTCGGATGAAATGGTTGTATTTCTGTTCAGTGCATCACCGTCACCAACATACTAATTACACAATCGACTGAGCTGGCATTCAATCCCACAATGCCCGAATGCAAATTCAACACTTTGTCCCCTGGATTATTTGCCATCAGGGATCAATCATTTCCGTCAGCACTCAGGTTTCTTTCTATCGTCATCGTCGGAGCTGCACCGCCTAACTACCTGCCCATGTCCTACTTTCTTCTTCTTAATAGAAAAAAAACCCTTCACACATCCATTACATGACGGGCGAGTCGAGAGCAAAGTGCACATCAAAGCTTTAAAGTAAACTCCTGCACGCTGTCGGTACTAGACCGTCATCTGGAAAACCTTTTCTGATTCTTCTCATAGTACTCCCTTTAAGGCCCTGACACACCAAGGAGATCGTCGGCCAGTACGCGATCGCGATTCAAGTGCAGTCGGCCTTCGTCGCCACTAGTTCTTTGCCGTCTGCTTGGTGTGTCAGGGCCTTTAAGAACCTTGTTGTTCACATAGTCGTATTTATGATTGTTGCAGGAAACAGAATTTGTAGAAAGTACAAACCTGGGTAGATAGATACAACCCAACAATGCAAAAAATTATTGTTACTTTTTCGTCACCCTTTCATTCCTACAATTGAACAAACATCAAAACTGTGTCTGGCAAAGTCTTGATGTGATAACCGTATTTTACCCGGTTGAAAATGTTTGAAAAAAAGGTCTGACTCCATCACTCGACCATATTTCAACGTTGACATCCTGCTTAGAGCTCACTGGGAAGATATGACCTGTAGTTAGACCTCGAGAAGTGCATCGACAGATTATACAACTAACTGACCCTTTGAATGTTTCCATCTTCTCCCAGTCTTCAAGCTAAGATACACCCAATTGGTCGCTGCAGGAAGGCTTAAAAAAAAGTACCCAAGAAAGCTCAAAAGAGTCATATCTCACAACATGTGAACGATGTATTTAATGTAAAAGATAATAACTTGCAGGCCTAATCAATCAAGGAGGGAAAGTTGCACTTGCGGACATGTTTGTAGGAAGAGAGGGACGCCAGAAGAGACGAGGTGAGATAGGTAGGTGAGGAGGCGAAAAAAGATAGTGGGAGATGAAGTTACAAATGTGAGGAGGATGAAGGACCCACACAGAGGAGCGGAGTAGGAGTGTGATGTACGGGGACATGTCAGGAGGAGGAGACTGAATCTGGTGGAGGAGAGGTGCCCACAGAGGAGGAGGAGGAGAACGAGTGTGGGACAGCAGAAAGCCGTGGTGGATGATGAGATGTTTTATGTTGTGTTGATGTGCGTGCGGTTGTGACAGTGTGACAGTCGTATGTAATACTTCACCCACCCGCTGGCCTTCACTTCCCACACACTGCCACTCAAACGAGGAGCGAAGAGGAGGGACGAAGAGGAGATGGAAGGAGGGAAGGAAAAAGGTGGGATGACTGATTAGATGGAGAAAAGGGAGAAAGGGGGGGGGGGCTACCTTCAGTCCACACACTTGAGCTTCCACTTCATTTTCCTCCAGCTCAGGCTCTTCAGTTATTATTGCTCCTTTTCTTTCTTTCCTTGCTGCCTCCTCAGAGCTGATGTAAGAGCTGAAGGGCCCTTCATTAAAGAGGAAGAGGAGGAGTGTGGGAGAAAAGAGCTGTGTGTGTGTGTGTGTGTGTGTGTGTGTGTGTGTGTGTGTGTGTGTGTGTGTGTGTGTGTGTGTGTGTGTGTCTGATAGTGCCGCAATAGTGAATGTGAATTTCAGTGCCGTGCACCTTCCAATCCTGTGGGACAAAACACCTGTGGATTGGCCGTCCTTCCCCGGGTAAAACATGGCGGGTGACGGCTCCCAGGCTGCATCGCTGTCGCAGTTTACAGGTAAACACGGCTCCTCTCATCACCCGCGGCGGTAACAGGTCTCCACAGCAACGCCGTGACGCGGCAACCGAAAGCGAGCGGGGCGACAAATATATGAGGCAGCGGCGGAGCTCCGGGCAGCGGCAGCAGCGACTGGTCCTCATCAAAGATCTTCGTACTCGACGACGTGTCACTCAGAATGAAATATAAAAACTTGCATCGTTGACGCACAACAACAAACAGGATTAAACTGATTCTGTGTTACTGCCAATATCATTGTTTGTCATTTGTTTTGAACAACCTGTATTTTAATAGCTGTAACAATAACTCTATTCATTTATTGAAAGATTATTCACAATCTTTTTTTTCTTTTTTTTTGAAAATCAGTCAATACTTTATTTTTGGAGAGAATGATCAGTTGTAACTTTTTTTTGTATTATATGAAGGTTCATCTTTTGGTTTGGAGCTTTAAAACCAATAAACAATGCAAAAACAAATGCAGTTATACAGATAATAGTCGTTAAATTATTAACATGATTTAAAAAATCATTTTTATTTGTAGCCATTATGCACACATACTGAAATATATACAACGGCCTACAAACAGAAACTGGAACAGGAAATGGTAGGCATCCAAAAAAGAAAATGTATGGCAAAAAGTGTTTGCTATTTATTCAGTTAACTTCATGTCATGGTTCCTTATCCCCGGCTACAAATAAAACTTTAAAACTGCCAAAGAAAAAACAAAACTGAGGAAACTTGACTTCAGTGTGAAGACGAACGCCAGCTTCATGTCTGCAACAGGAAAACTACATTACAGAAAAAAACAAGGTTTTCCATAAATTGCTACGATAGTTATAAAAGAAAATTTGTTTCGTTTGATGTAAATGAAAAAAAAAAAAGTTAGAATAACTTAAGGAGGTTAATCAGACTAGTTCTCATGCCTCTGGGGGTTTATACTTTATAGCCTAAATGTTTCTAATTAATCCAACATACCATGCATTTTTATAAATGTATGAAAGTGAAATAAAAAATCTTTGCACTATATATGCATGTAAAATATGTATATCGATTATAATATAAGAGATACATGTATCTATGTATAATACCTAGTTTCCTCTTATTATTCATTGTGCATTATTGACTTAAACTGTGCATTATTCAGAATCCTACCTGGTCAATAATCTGTCCATGAACACAATGTGCAATATACTTAAACATACTGTGCGATACTCTTGTAATATTTTTACTTTTAATAGGCTACTGAACTTTATATATAGCTTATTTTCTTAAAATATGACATAGCTTATTCTTCACTAGCACGTGATTGATACATAGCTGTATTCCTTTAACACTGGGGATTAATAAAGTATTTCTGATTTTGATTGGTTTGTCGGTCAAAACTTTAAAGAAAAAAAATCTCCTCCCAACTCAACTTGTGTAAAAGCAAGCTCCTGAAAACATAGACGATCTTTGGCAACAAGTGGGCGTTCAGTTCTTCTCCCTCCCTCCCTCCCTCCGTGGGTCAGCGTGGGCGGCCCCGTGTGGCAGGAGGAGAGCGAAACACGACACCCCGACAGAGGAAGGGAGGGGGGTGTTGAGATAGAGCACGAAGTGAGTGAGTGAGTGGAAAAAGAAAAAGTCCGTGCCGGAGAAAGAGAGGCGCAGAGAAAAGCACAGAAAGAGTTCGGCTCGGGTTTTTTTTTTTCTTCTTTTCGCTTGTTCCTGACACAAGAACCGCTTCTTCTTCTTCTTCTTCTGCTGCTGCTGCTGGTACAGAGGACGATGATGATGTGGAGGAGGAATCGACCATGCGACATCGTTGCAACAAACGGGATGAAGATTTAGTCGTTTGCATTCCGTTGCTCCAGCACCGACACACGGCAGCACGACTCCTCCAAACTTCGACCTGCCTGCGCCATTCAGACCCAGGCGACTGGACAACTTTCCCCTCATCAGAACCCCTCTTCGTTTCAATCAAATACTCCCATTTTAAAACTTTTTTTTAATTTTTTTTACAACAAGCCCCTGATGTGTCGAGATAAAAAAAAAAAACACGCAAGCTCGTGTTGAGTTATTTTTTTAAATAACTTTTAAGCCTCTTTCCTGAAGGAGAACAACACCGGAGGAAGGAGTGGGGTGTCACTGCTAACTTCGCGAGCTAACTTCGCGGAGCTAACTTCGCTAACTAACGGCCGGCTAACTTAAAAAAAAAAGAGTCTGAAAGTTACGAGTCGACGAAGAAAGTCGCCGAGAAGACGGCAACGAAGATGAAAACCCCGGGAGACTCCGGTGAGTTAACCGCCTCGTTTATTTCCGACATTGTATCCGCTGCGGGGTTTTTTTTTTCTTCCAAGTGAAAAACAACAACGGGCAGCAGCAGAGTTGTGGAGGCTAGCTGGGTTAGCATGCTAACAAACGGGGTCCAGCTCCAGAGGGGGGGGGGGGAGTGTGACAAAGTTATGGCGCTGGGCGAGCGTGGATCCGACCTGAGCCTCGTGTTATTGTTTCTCAAAACCCAAATAAAGAGAGTCTAAGTCAGGGTGGCAACTGCCCCCCCCTCTCTCTCTGTGTAAAAGTGTAAAAAAAAACTTACTTCCACTAAGTTTTGCTCCAAATGTTGGATTTACAGTGAGGGCAAGAGGAGGTTCGCGTAATTTCCCTGGCTCAGTGGTAAAGCAGACAGGGGTCAGGGGTCAAAGAGCGCTGACCCCTGCGATAGCTTTGCACGGCAGATTTAGTGGAGGGCCTTAGACGCAAATTAAGTGGAACAAATGCGTAAAGCAAACACCAAATGTAACAACCTCTTTACGTACCTGTGCACCCTCAAAGTTTCCCCCCCTTTGAGTCCAAAAGAACAAAGGCGCAGTTTAAACAGGTATGTTATGTTACGCAAATGTAGTTAACTGATGCGTTTGCTCAGTGTTTTGCCAGTGTTTTTTTAATGAGTGGCAAAAGATAGGTTCATGATTTATGACTGTGTTGGTGATGATGCATTTTCATTGTTTCAAGCCGGAGATCACTTTTCTACCTATCATTACACCGCTGCCTGCAGCTGAAGATACAAACTGGAACCAGCTGCCATTGCCAATTGATACGTTTTGAGGTTGTAGAAAAGGTTAACCGAGATAACATGACAGATAAAGTTCTGTGTCGGACTCTACATTCAGCATTTCATTTGCTTCCTGAACGACTCCGAGCGAGGAGAACCGTTTCACCTTTGACACCGGCGGTATAATTAACAGCTTAACCGAAGACGCTTCAGGAATTTAAACAGATTTCAGACTTCTGTGGCGCAACTATCTCAAATTCCTCTCATTTTTCCAAACACATTTATGGTCTTTGAAATGAGTATGATTTTCCTTCTGTAATTTCTCCTCCATTGTGCGTTCAAGGTGCTCTCAAATTCAGTTTAGTCAGACGTCTCGCTTGGTAATCTTGGGCAGACAAAGATCCAGTGCACATAATGGAAGTTTAAGAGGGGAAAGCCGCACCACAACACAACATTATAATTAGAGATATGAGTTTCAAGTCTCTGCACTGCCTCAGAAGACTTTTTCATATCGCAAAACAATAATGAGAAAAACTCGAGCAGCCCGACGCTGAAACAAACAACTCAGTGTGTCGTCCATCAAACAACTGTTTGTATAGATCAGGACTATTTAGGTCATCATACATGAATTAAAGTTTAATTCTGTGATTCTGTTTAAGTTCAGAATCACAGGAAACAGTTTTATTACATTTGTGTCATGCAAATAGACAAAAACAAATGTTAGCCCACATAAGGAAACTCTAAATAAGCACCACTCTGCCTAACGTGTCATTGAGGTCTATTTCAGACGTCTGAACTTTGTATTCTCTCCTAATGACTTCCATTATCCACGGGCTCAGATTAGCAAGGTTATGCTACACACTTCCTTTCAGCTTTAAAAGTAGACATCCTTGTTTTAGCAGCGCAGCAGGGGAAGACTTAAAAAGCTGGGTAAAGAAGTCCAAACTTTTATTGGTGTGTCTGCTCGGCTTTTTAAAGACAGCCAACTTTGTTTGTAGGTTTCAGTAGTTCCTATTTGTCAGCCTTTACAGAGTGAATCGTACTAACTCCAGTGAGTCACTCATCTAAATGAAGCTTTTACGCTGGTCAGTATGTGGGACAAGTTGAAAGTTTTTTTATAATATAATATAGAGAGAGAGAGGTTTACCCATGAGGGCTTAGTAATTAAAAGACCTCCATAGATTATATAGAACAATCTTATTCTTGATAATCATGATAAATAGAGACTTAAGTCAGTCTGTGAATTTAGCTTTAAAGGAAAGTAGAAGTTGGCCCAGACATCCACTCCACACTAGTAAACCTTGTTTGAGCTGCTGGTGAAGAAAGAGGATGTATTCATTTAAAAATGAAGGTCATAATGAAATTTAACTTTCACCATAGTCCAAAGAAGAGGAAGTTGTTTACGAAAATAATTACTTCACTATAATTAAATGGTCATCGGTGGCAGCTCAGCTAGCAGCCCCCTCACCGTACACTCTGCCTATTGAAGAGCATCCTGAAATTAGTGGGTCACTTGTTGTGGAGAGGAGGAGACCGTAAAGAGACTAACCTCAAAACAAGATGAGCTCAAAAATCCGATCTTATATTCGCAGCAGCTCAGCTCCCAGCCTCTCTCGACACACTGATTTTTAACTAAAACATCCTTTGTCAGCATTTTTTCAAACAGTTTTATTCTTAAAATGTGTTACAGACAATTTAGGCACAGGTTAATTAACTAAAATTACCTTGTTTTTTTTTAAAAGATTTACTACATAACTGGCAGCAATATCAAACATTATCTGATTTAAAAAAAACACAATCTGATCAATGTATAGAAACTCCCTTTGCCACCCATAAGAGCTGTGCTATTATCATCACATTGAGTAACCCTGATCTGCATCCACATCGCATTATGCATGGAGCAACACTGACCCTTTGTCTGCCCTCTTTGTATTTCCCTCTGTGTTGGAGCCAGTTGACGACTTTATGTATATATGGGTCAACCTCCACTCTCTTCCTATCAGGAAGTCAGCAGTCTGGCCCCACCAGCTCCAATTTTCCACTTGTGTTACTCCTTATATCAACACACAGCCACATGTGAGACGTCACAGCTGTAGACGGCCCAGGCATGCTTTATGTGTGTGTGTGTGTGTGTGGAGTGAAAGGAGCCATACATGAGCAATTAGCTGGTGTTAAGTCTGGTGAGGTCTGTGCTGCTGTTTATGGCTGCGAGTGTATTTATGTGTTTGTGAGCGTAAATGTGTGTGTGCGCGCCGTGCAAGCCTGTCTGAACACGTTCCCCCATATGTCTGTCAGTGTGCGGCTCTACCTGACATTGATGTGGTCACAACAAAGTGAGTGTTTGACTTACTGGAGACCAAATTGCCCTTGAGGAAGACCATTTGGTTGTGGGCAGTTGACTCAGTCTGTCATAATTACAGGAAGAACAACTAGACGTTTATTTTATGCAGATTGAAATCGCGTTAATAGGTCCACGCTCATTTTGTTAGAATATATGACCCTGTGATTTTCCTCTGTTGTGTTACGATCTCTTCATCATACTGAATTATGCTGCTGGCAGTAGCAGCAGAAGAGACGACACAATTACACAAGTTGAGGCCGAGCTGTTTGTCTCAGGGAACATTTGAGAAGAGGTGATGTGGTGTAGCTGTCTCTGTTTTTCTGGGACACGCTGTCTGTCTCTCGGTCATTTAGTGGAGATGCTGCGGTGTCATGTGCTGCTAATGTCTGCTGCTTACGTTACTTAACATCAGAAAAGAGGGGATTAAAGGGCTGCAAGGATTGAGTCTGTAAAATGTCAAACAAATATGAAAAATGGGGTGGTCCCAGAGCCAGAAATGACTTTCTTAAAATGCATCTTTTGTTTTTTGGAAGGCTCTTTATTTACATTCATAAATGTTGTAAAACTAGCTGCAAATCCGGGTTTTAAAGAAGCTGGAAACGGTACCTTTTTGATAAATCAATGAATTATACAATTAATCACTCTAAAAGAAATAGTTAGAACTACTAGGAATGATCACTTCTACTCTTCCTCTATGGCATCAAGCTGAACATTTTGGGCTGTGGATAAAACAAAACAAAACATTTGAAGTCATCATCTTTAGCTTTGAGAATCACTGGAAGACATTTTTCACCATTTTCTGACATATAAATGACCAAACATTGACTAGATTTGTCACTAAAAAACCAGAAGAGCAATCAGCAAATGGAAAATTAGATGCAGACATATTGGCAATTTAATTGACCGATTATTTCCCCCCTTCGACTTCACTTTATCGTCCCTGTGGAGACCTTTGTTTCGCAGCTACGTAAAACCATAAAACATAGGCAGCACAGGCTCATTGACTGAAATAAACTACACAAATATAATACATGAAAACCAAAATACATCAAGTGGCAACAGAGCACGGATAGTAAGTAAAACGATCATTAAAACCACCACAGAAAACAAAGTAATAACCATTAAAGGTTACCAGAAGTGTAAAGGAAAGTCTTAGTGTGGTGGTTTTTGTGGCTGTCAGTGTTGTGATTTTATTCTTTATTTTTGGCAAAGCCCTTTGTGTCTTTCAAGAGGTTTTAGGTTAATTTAGCAGTACCAGTCAGTTGCAGTAAGATAAGGCTGCTAACATGAGTGTCAAAGCTGGATCAAGCCTCTCCCATAGGTACCATGAATCACAACAGAATCCATTTACGAGGGAAATGCCATAACCAAAAGACCACTAAATGCCAGCGTCTCTCACAGGAAATACCTTTTCCCTGGTTTTCCTCTCATTATGTGGTTACTGTTAGCGATCAGGTCAGTGCAAAGGTTGACCTGATCACATTCCTGATTACTCCTGAGCCAAGTCCGGACACGCAGACTCTGGAAAAAGGTCCGGCGAGTGACGTCAGCATTTCTCTGGTGTGTTGTCGAATGGCGGTTTCAGGTCAGTGCTGCTGTGATCGTCTCTCGATGTTACGGCAGGCCTCTCTTCCTGGAAGTGTGTGTGTACAGTGGCTCCAGTGACCCATACAAAGCAGAGAGAATAGACAACAGGTTTGCACGAGCCGGGACATGCTGGCCAAACAAACACGGGGGCCTCACACACAGGAAAGCCTGACAGTCGCTGTGCATGCTGTGTGTTCATGGCCTGCATTTTTTTTTATAATTTTAAAACACAGTGCATCCACTTTTGTAAAGAAAAGGGTGTAATTATTTCAGCTTAGGCTTCAAAAAGTGGCTTCAATTTGGTGCTTTACATAATTTTGTGATTGTAGGTTTCGCTGATGTCAAGTTCAAACATCTAATTTTGGAATTATTCACACGAGTTACGGCAAGTGTAAGGTGACATGTTTTGTTTGGCAGCTTAAAAGGCTCAAGCTCAATTTTTAAGCTGTTAGTGTGTTTTTTCTCTCTGGATTTTGGATTTTCCACACTCTGTTTAATGATACACAGTAGCCCTATTCAGACTGCTGTGCAGTGCTCGATATTTACATCCCTGTGACTTTTCGGCTTCAGTATGAATGTTGTGGAGAAGTTATGGGGGGACACGATGATCACCCCTCTGTGCCTGCTTCGGAGGTAGAAACAGAGGTGTTAAAGGGGCTAGACAGGATCGGAAGAGCCAGCAGGGGAGAACAGCACTGTGTGTGTGCATGTCTGAGTTTGTGTGTGTGTACGTGTAGCTCCCGCTGTCTCTCTTCTCGTCATGCTTCCGCAAATCCGTAATGCAAGGGGAATTCCTAGACTGGGACACCAATAATACGTCGTTGCAGAATGCAGAGGATGGTGGTGAAGACAACTTCTAAGTGAATAAAGTAGGGGCATTTCAGTTGTAAAGTGTCTTGCTTAAGGGCACTATGATGCATGCTGTTGATCAGATCAGATAGTTGCAGTCGTTAATTTCCAGATAAGGTGAGTTTTCTGTTTCAAACTACACCTCTACACATCTGCCTGCCTCGTCTATTCATACTGAAATTAGTGATTGCCTACACTTCCCATGATGGCTGTTAACAAAACCCACAGACGGCTTCCACTTGTAAACTTCAGCTGTGGGCGATGCATGCAGGTGGAAAAGCAATAACAGCAGAGGAACTGTTTTCTAGTAAAGACTAAATGTGATGCACCCCATATAACTTTCAGTCTGACTGTACTTCAGAGGTTTCTGTTGGGAAAGTCTCTTTTCCTGTTTCATGATAAATTCTCTTTGCGGTTGCTGAATCTAGCTGAATCATATTTTATTCTGGCACTTCTCGTCTGCGCTCAGTGAGTTTTTTCACAGGAGGGATCCAAATAAGGGCACACATCCAATATTTGTTTCTTGCTTTTTGAAGTGTTTATATATTGGCACAGTTTAGTTTAATGTTTAACACCAGTAATAATGCTCGTATACTTAAAGCTGTATGGATAAAAAGCAGAGAAGTTGATTTGATAGTCTTCTAATAATAAACTTCAGTCAGTTCCCCCATTGTGAAAGGAAGCACATATTTGCATATAACGCCAGCACCACTCCCAAAATCTCTCACCAATCTTTTTTTTTTATATTTCAAATAATCAAAATGTGTAGCAATGATTTCTGTAACACAAATATAAAACATCAGAACACAGCAACAGACAGGAGATTGGAGGATGATATTTTCCCATTACAATTGCATTAAGTTAAAACACTCAAATGTAAGAGCTTCACTTGGCTCCAGGGTTAACCTACTCGTTACATGTTAAATGGTACGTTCTACCCTTGCCCATGCATGTTGCTTCTGTGTTCCCAGCAGAAACTTTCTGTGTAATTGCTTTGAAGTAGCTTCGCTTTGCAACTCGATAAAGGTTTAGACATACATCCCCAACCTAGAACCTAGAAGTGCCTGTGACTTTTTGTCTGTTTACCTTCACTTGTATGCATGTTTAATGTCTTTGTCAGCCTTCTTACTTTCTCTGTATTTGTAAGTGTTTATGATTGAGTGAATCTGTGTTTGCTCTGTGACGGTCGACCCCCAGCGGGGCAGATGAAAGAACAGAGCGGGTCAAGTGGAACCAAAGACTCGCTCCACTGGGCAGATAAGGAAAGGCGTCTGCTGCAGGGACAGATACCTCTGAAACACCTGACAGGATGCCAGGTTTCCGGCGTCAGTGTAGCGATCACAATTATTTAAAACTCTTTTCTATGAACCTCTACTCTTACATCATTTAAAGAATATTTACAACTTGTGGCCATGCAAAAATTATGCAACCTTCCCCACAAGCACCATCTCTGGTTAGAAGTAGAATCTACAATTATAAACTGAAGTTTCTCCTTCTGTAGCAGTGGAACAGCACGTGTAAAGTTTTAGTTATCAAGAGACAAGTCTAAGAAGAAGTTTTAAACAGAAAAAAAAGATAGAAAGATAGAAAATGTTCTACCATTAAAGAGCAATTTAAGTGCTCTACAAATCCAAGGCTTCCTCTTTCTTTGTGAAATGTCCTGGGCAGAGTTTGTGATGGGTAAAAAGAACAGGAGCTGTGGCATAGTTGGGGATTTTACTGCTGTTGATAAAGTCAAGCTTGAACCAGGGCTTCAAAATCTCTGAAAAGAAAACTGCATTTAATATGTTTTGTGTTATTTATTTTAACAATAAATTAAAGGACATTTCAGCTGATTCATGCAATAAATAAAAACTTTATTTTTTATTATTTGGGTACCCAACAGGTCTACTCGTACCATGCTTGGTTCAGCCCTCTGTCAGTATTGACATTTATTAATTAGATGTAATTTGTAAACTTAATTGAATGATTGATCTGTATGGTAAACATTTAAGAGCAACATTTCTCTTAGTTACTCTTAAACTTGAGCAACAAACCAATTTGTCAATACACCAACAAGATGTACAGAATGATCTTTATACCTCGAACATTTCAGTGTCAGTGCTTCTTGAACATCTACGCCTCAGACTGTTAGGTTATCAGGCTTTTTTATTGAAGCTTGTAAAGCCCTTTGTGTGTTTGCAAAAGAAAAATGCAGACGGATAGCATGTACCCTTGGAGCTCTTTTGGAGGTCCCTGAATCAAACCAAGGCTGAGAGAGAGACAGAAGGTGTAGAGGTGGGGTTGTCTTTGTCTCGTGTGTTTTGGCTGGACTCAAACTTACTGAAAGAGGTGGAGAGTCGGTCTCTATGTGTTATGGCTATCATTTTTGGTTCATGGAGACTCAGACGAGGGGCGCTGTGGTTGGTTTGGCTTCATTTTTGGGCCAAACCTCCTCCAACATGTGAGTCTTACACTCTGCAGAGAGGATGAGGGGACAGACTAGGTGTGGTCCCGTATTACTATACTGCTTCTGCCAGATTTAAAGGAGTTACAACCAAGTTGCTGTCAGGGCAAAAATAGCCCAATGCCATATGTTTTTTGGGGAGTTTGTTTTAGCTATGACTGAGCCTGCCAGGTTATGTTCCAGCAATTAGCAACCCCTACAGTAGGTGGTAAAATCAATGTTGTAATGTCTTTTACAATGAAAAGGGATCATTGACACACACTTAAATGCAACTTTGGCACTCATAGGCAATTCACTACAACCAGTGGAAAGTCTTCAGCAAGAAAAATCTCAGTTGATGTAGTAACCAGTCGTAAAATAATAAAAAATTAAATAGCATTTTTTTCCCCCAAGTGGGACCACCTCTGAGCCACTAACGTGAAACTCTGCCAACAGGTTGCAGACGGTGAAAGAGCACTGTCTGTTTTAGAGCTTGTTTAAAGTAGGTTTATCCAGACCAAACTTTTATGCACTTGTTGCTATTGCACATACATTTTTAGCCCACACTGCTCGATTGAAATTGTGACTTGTGCAATTTACAGACGTGCCAAATTAGCAACCCTGGTGATACACATAAACGTCTGTGTTTTATAGGTTTCCGTTTGCATGAAAAGGCAGCAGAAATAAGAGAAAAGAGTATATTTTAATCAAACAGTTTAGCTTTTAAACCTTACTATAGCATCTGTGTGTCAATGTCTCTAAGAACTGAGGCGTTTGCTTGTGGTCACTTTCCTCCTCTGTGTGTACATTAAGGTCGTCTACATTTACAGACTCTGTCATCACGGTTAATGGTTAACAAATGGCTTTAAAGACTTTTAGTCTCCTTCTGAAGTGATTGATTTATTTAAAAAATGCGTATGACAAAAAGACTCAAGTATCAAACTGGCTGCAGGCCGCAGTTTGAAAGGAAAGATCACTACTTGTAAAGGCGTCCTTGTAGCCATGCCAAAGTTATTGAATTCAATGCCAGGACACATTTCACCGGCCCTGAAAGGCATATTTTTGATACTATGAAAGGGACGGTTTACTCCAGCTAATTTTCAGGGATGTTTATTTGCTTAAGAGCAAAATGAATCATTTTTTCCACACCAGGAGTTTTGCTTACTTTATAGTAAGTCAAGAGGCTGTTGCTCCTTGCCTGTAAAGTTGGAAGCTATATGATGAACCTCTCTGTGTCATTTCACATTGTCGTTTGTTCATTGTTTGTTCCCATTTTGAATTAAATAATGTGAATAATGCCATGTTTTGTTTTGTCTGAATGAAGTCAGAGTTGTGAGGGTTCGTCCGTTGCTAACTTTGCATCCAGTTTTTTGTCTTGTCTCCAGAGTCATTAAATCAAACCTTTCAAGGTCTTTGCAGGAGACAGTGAGAAAGAAGATGGATTCACAGAGAGATAAAAACCACAGGGTTCCCAACAAACCTCTTTTTTTTTTTTATGGTTGTCACAGCTTGTCCTGGGTGTCTGTGGTTATCTGTGTGTAGTGTGTTTATGTCTGATGAGACTGCGTGAGAGCGAGTTTCAGACCTGAAAACTATGAAGTTTTTGTATGCCAAATGCTCATTACCTAAAACCTACATTCACACCCCAAACCACACACACACACACACACACACATACAAGCAGGATACATACTCCCAGTGTCGATCTTTCTCACACACGCCTTCAATCTTTTTTTGCCTCCTTCCCAATGCTTTTTTTTTACACAGCGTTCATTGCAAACTAATCCAATTTGAACTCATAGAAATACATATAAAAAATCTCCTCTGGAAATCTTTGTTCCGTGCTCGTGAATGTCACCTTTACCTCACTGACCAATCAAAATCAAGACGGGGACGGCGCTTCTGATATCAGCTTTGTCATCAACAATGGCGGAGAAGACGCTAGTCTGCTGCTGATGCCAGGACATGACTTCTAACATTGTTTTCTTTATATTTCCTTGAATTAAACCAAATATTGAGCACACTGAGTTATCTTAAACGCAACTAACGGACATTGCCGAGGGGAAGCAGAAGTTAACTTTAGGCTCTAGCAACAATGATCTCTTGTGAGAATTTTGAGCTCTTCCAGCGCAAAAAGCGGTTTCTTTGGACACAGGCACTTAAAATTTAACAGGTTTATATGCTTCGACACGCCTGTAGGTCACAGTGGGTTTGGTAAATGGTGACGTTCCCACAGCAGCAGTCTTGGAAATGTCTCTTTAGTTTGGTTTTAAGATGTAGTTTCTCCGGTCTAAACACACCAAGTTTTACTTATTTATCCCCAGCAGCGACAGTAAGCTAATGCTACTTAGTCATCATGAACTCATTTATTAAATTCATCAACATGAGAACAGGTTCATATTCTTCTATTGATCAGAATAACTTGAAGCCTGTGATGTTAAAGGGAAAAGTACAGGTATGGCTTGTCATCTCAGCTGCTTCAAAGGAGAGTCATAAATTACATCAGTGATAAGAATGACATAGTTTGATCAGGTCAGCGCCGTCAGTCGACCATAAAATGAGCTTAACTGTTTTCTCCCCTTTGGTCTTCTCTCTGTATTTTCTTAAACACTCAAAATCAGCCCGTGGTTTTCATTATAACGTCAACATAAAGCTTTAAACCTTGCTAATCTAACCGTCTGCGCTTGATTGATATGAATGAGCTAACGGAGGCAAATGATCTGGAGGAGAAAGAATGCTGAATAATCAACCAGAGAAGAAGAATAAGGCTTAACATGTTGAATTGGTTAGCTGAAAATTTGTTAACTCCTAAGACAAAGATTTGTTACCCATGTTCTGTCCCTCCTTTTTTTCAAAGCAGCAGCAGTGATGAATGAGGCGGTCTCTGCTTTATTGAAACGTGAAAGTCGGTTAGTCCCTCAGACACTCTCTCACTCATCTCGCCCACTCACAGCATGCACACTTTATTAGCGGACCTGGACCCCCCACATGCCCCGAAAATGGGTGATGTCTGTCTTGCATTAGGACACATGCACTCTTAGACACACTCTTTTAATTTTCTCACTACAGCTAGCGAGCGCGGCTTGCTCATTTGGGCTGCCATCTCCCTGCGGTGACGCCGTCGTGCCTCCGTCTTTAATGTTTTAACACAGGCAGCGAGCCGCTCAGTCTACAGACTCAAAGATCCAACTTTAATGCAATAGACTGAGGAATTAAGACTGCGGTGGCTCTGCCATTGAGGAAAGGCTGACTAACACACCCAGACATCACACATGTAGAAAGTCCCGTACTGGCTGTTTAACATTTCAAGAAATTCACAGACACGCTCATCCAGAACGAGTCATAGTGATTCTGCTATAAGCTACAAGTGTTAGCTCAACAACGTTATTAGCCAAAGAGTGAGGAGTGACAGCTATGCTCAGAACCACAGTGCTCGCAGTGTTCTGCCTGAAATAACAGGAATTTGTGTTTAAGTTAAAGGAATGAAGACAAATTCTCCTTAACTGAACGTCAAGTACTCGCACAAGTATGGGATTGTTCAAGCTGCATCTGATGGCAGATAGTTTTTGTCTTATTTCCAATACATCCACATAAGTTGGTCTCTCAAGGATTTAACTGGCTTTTTAGTGATTGCTGTGTCCTAAAATGCCAGATTTTGTTGCAGGGAAAGTTGCTGTTGTGAAGCTGTTTTTTTTTTTTTTTTAGCTCCTCATGATCAAGTGAATTTGCAAAAACGGTTGCAATTGGTTTTAGTGTTCTAAGTAGACTGACTCACCAAAAAGGACCAAGATTAAGGTGAGATTAGATACAATTCAAGTTTTCTCCGATATTAAAGTATTAAAAGAGTAACAGAAACAAGCTTTAGATGTAAAACGGGGAAAACAAAATGTATTGGGGCACCGATTGCCTGGTGGTTAATGCACCTACCCCAGGTATGGAGGCTGTAGTCCTCCAAGCGTGCGGCCTTGGTTCGAGACGGACCTGTGGCTCCTTTTTCGCATTTCATTCCCCACTCTCTCTCTCTCCCCAATTTTGACTCTATCCACTGTCCTGTCTCTACAAATAAAAGGCATAAAAAGCCCCCCCAAAAAAGTGTTTTACATGGATCAGGTTTAAATAAAATGAATCTGTTCCGTTTGCTAACTTGTTTCCAAGGTCTACTGGAAGAATGTCGAATAGTAACTAGCTGAAAGGGGCTGAAAGGGGCTATACCTAAGTTAATGAAATCAAACAAATTTCCATCAATAAATCGATTCCCCCACGATGCTTGCACAAATGGACGAGGAAAGTAGGACATTAAATGGTCTTAATGATCAATTAGCACAGCTGGAATTGACTACATGTAAAGAGAACCTGTGTGATAATTGATCCATACTCGGATACTTAGTAAGCAGGATTTTCTTACTTTACTGTCACTCAAGCTGTTAGCTTCACAACATCGCATTAAAGAGCCTCTAATAAGATGTTCTCCTCTGTTGTTCTTTTCCAAATTCAGGCTTTAAGAGTTTGAGTTTCATATGTTTAACAGATTTAAATCCTTATGACTCAAGTGTGCGATTTTAGTCTACACAGTATAAACAAAATGTACTTCTCATTGCCAAGAGTGTTAATCAGAGCGCAAATATGCACATTCCTCTGTGATATTTGCTCCTGACACACACTCTGATAATAAAAGTCGCCGTGTGGTACTGGCTTGTCTGGAGTTTTATGACCTCAGGACGTTTTACACACAATCGAAACTTGTTTGAATTAAAATCGCAGAACAAATCGTAAAGTAAATTCTTCATGTCACAGTCACGTCCACGGTCTGAACCTCGAGCATCGTCGTGTTGGTTGTCGTGGTCGTTTAATCAACAGTGGAGCCTCTTTGTCTGTGTGGAAAGATGCTGAAAGGAAAGCGGTATTACGGGAAAGTTGTAGAGGAAGAGATGAGATTTGATTGGCGGGGAGTACGAGAGTGAGTCACTCATCCAAGCTCCCTGGGTTTGGAGCTGCGGGCCTATTCTGGGCTGCGGTGACGTGTGTGTGTGTGTGTGTGTGTGTGTGTGTGTGTGTGTGTGTGGTTCTGTGAGTGTACGTGCTCTCTAGTGTTCACATGGTTCAATCCAACAGCTGAAGTCACCAAATTTTACTTGTTGGCTTAACCACTCTGCAGGCGTGTGTGCTTGTGTGTGTGTGTGTTGGAGGAAAATGAAAGTAGTCTGGCAAGTAAACCACAACTAAGAAGCCAGATTTAAATGCAGATTTTTATCTTCTCTGTCTTTCTTCTTCCTGCTCTGAAGTCGCCTCTACAAAACCTCTGCTCTGCAAATGGCTCCTGTTCTTTGGTAGCTTCTATCTGACATCTTCAGTTAAAAGCTGTGTTAATATTGATCGTCTCCATTCATAGTTAAATAGTTTTTTCACAGTTAAGTTTCTTTGATTTGTCTGAATACTTTTACCTTAAGTTTGAAGGCCTTTGCAAGTTTGTTTTTTTCCCTGTCTGAAATTGATACACTATTCAAAAAGAAATAAGAACTCAAGTTGTGTCTATTATTATTATGTTTGCACACTTTAGTATGTTATATCTTTTGGAACCGGGTTTCGATTTTCTGTTTCTTGCGCATCCATCATCCTTTTGTCTGAAGTGTCCCCTACCTCAAACATACCAACAGCCGCTGCTCAGGATTAGTTGCTTCCATAGAATTTGTGGGCTTGTTTTTAATCTGTGTTCCAGTAAAGCTAGCAGCGTATCAAACTGGACTACTGAAAACACACCTGGAAGCAATCGGGATAATGCTGCAGCTGCTTCATTATATCAACAGGGGAAACTCTCTTCGCTCTTGGCTTGCTTTCATGTGGACGGACCAAAAATAAACGTATCGAACTCGGAGTGCAAGGTGTCTGTGCATAACCTTTTTTCCTGGATTAAGGACCTAAAAAGCACCCTTTGTGTTTCTTGTCCTCTGAAGCTTCTACATCTTGCTTGTTGTAGCTTCAAGTCTTGTGGTTAAACGCAGCCTCTTTGTAACAGCTGACTGCCCAGTTTGATGTTACAAACCAGCAAAGCAGCAGTCTGACTGGTTTGTTGGGCTTCACATTGGTTCACTTCACTCCGCAGGGTACCAGCCTGCATTATCTCCTGCAGACAGACAATGTGCCAAAACACATAGTTAGGTGTATTTTTTGTGAGTGTTGCTGTGCAACAGGTGATCCAAATCAGTGCTGCTTCAGTGCACCTCTGCATAAACACAATACAGTCATATCTCACTTTCTCTCCTCTCTTTGTTTCTGCCTTTCTCACTCTCTTTCTCTCCTCACACACTTGTACATACAAACACACAGTTCTGTCTCACCAAGGTCTGCCCTGACAATGGGGAACAAGCCTAAAATCCACCGTCAGGTAGCCAGGAGCTCATTACTGTTGAATGTTTTACAGGGTTGTCATGTTTTTTTTTATTTTCAAAAGAAAGCATGCTCAGACGGGTTACAAAGGCACGTGTACATGCATGTACGTTTCCTTGTTCCTCTCTGGCTACAAAGGAATGAAGACGAAGCAAGTTCGAGCACTGAGATCATTGCAGACTTAATTGTTAATGTTTTTTGGCTCTCACTAACACAGAAGTGATAATCCTTTTCATTCCTGTGTTTAATCTGTTTTTTGTCTTTCCCTTTTGGAGCATTATCATTTTAATTTTCTGTTAAAACGAGGTTGTAAGGTGCACACAACATGATTTTTATACCCATAAATGAGCTCTGTAATCATGTAGGCCATGCTGAATGCAACAGGAGCCTCCCGTCATGTCGGCGTATGATAAGTCACCCTTAAATGCCACACACATACACACCAGGAAGGTGCTGACTTAATCACTGCCTTGGCTGCCTCCAAGGTGCTACAGAGTTCTCCAGGACGTGACAGGTTTCCGTCTGGCGAGTTTCAGGCGGTCGCTGTGTCCCAGAAAAGAGTGGTTGAGCTGTCTCAGTTATACCAGAGATGGTTTAAATACTTAGAGGGTTCACTTTTCAGGCCAAGGCTTTATCGCTGTGGCAAACGGTCTAACCTCCTCCTCTCTGCTGTGTCTTAAAGTCTTTCTCTTCTGCAGAACACAGCAGTGCAGCTGTCTATGCTTTTAAAGCGCTCGTCCAAATGGGGAGGTTTTGTTTAGTTTGGACCGATCACGGTCTACGGGAAGCATCTTTCACAGCACACGCTGTTTGGATGATAGATTTCTGAGATGGAAAGCAACCGCATAATCCCAAAAAAGAACCAGTTGGCTGATTAAAGCCGCACAATGGTCACTCATTGATGGATAATAAAGGCTCCAGCATCCTAGCATTTCTTATTATCCGGGAAAATTCAAGATATTTATGACAAATCATCTCCTGACAGCCTGCCTATTAAAAAAAGCTTTTAGGCTTAATCCCAGCACTTGACCGCAATGTAAATCTAAGACCTTAGTCAGTGACATTATACACACTTGTGATGCTTTCCCGCCTGCAAAAAGTCTTGCAAACCAACATATTCTAGAGTTTCCCTTGCTTTCTGACATTCTACCATTTCTGTGACCGTTTCTTTGTCCTCATCAAACTGAGTCCACAGCTTTGTTTCTTGTTTGGATGCTAAACATTCAAACTTCAGGCTGGGTCGTTTCTCTCAAACCGCAACTGCTTGATATAGCAAGGCTTCTTTTTCTGTCTGTATTTTGGTTTGAATCCCTCCACCCTAACACTGACCCCGTCTCCCCTTCTTCCTTCTCTGTCTGCCTGTTTGTCCGTCTGTGTCTCCGTAAGTCTTATGTAACTGAAGCATCATGTGAGAAGCGAGGTGAGGGTTCACGTTGTGCACCTGCAGATGACCATCCTGCTTTCACTTTGATCTCTGCTGGATGTCTTTATCTCCTCCACTTTTCTTCCTCTTCTCCTCTTCTATCTTTCCACCCGATTTCCTCCTCGTCCCGTCTGCTTCTCCGACTCCTCCCTGGCTCTAAGCCCACTGGCTCCTCCAATCTGAACTCCCATCCTTTAAGGGTAATTATGAGATCAGTGGAATGAGGAGTGTGGGGTTTTAAAACAGTAGTTTGAAGCTCAGGACTCCTCAATAAAACACTGTTAGATTGTCTGTTATTGTCTGTTATGATCCCGGTGTTGTAGACGTGTAGTTTACACAGCAAAACAAAAACGGTAACCCAGTCAACCAGAACTTTTCCATGAATGGTTCATCATTTTAGAGTTAACCTCCTAAAGATTGTATAAAAAACATTTGAAAAGCTGGTTAGTTTAAAAAATTAAACTTTTTTCCTCCAGAATTTAACTTTCTGCACATGCAAGCACCTTTTATAGCCCAACAGAGATTCCCCCTTTCCTGCTCGCTCCCCTTTATTTCCTGCCATTCTGTGCTGTCCTGATCCCATCCCAGATTAACACTATCCAGGTTTCAATAGTCCTCCAGCCCCCGGCCATTTAGCCTGGCCTGTTACCTCTGTGCGGGGCTCTCCGTGCCCCTGAATCATTACCCTGCAGACAGACACACCGACCTTTCCAACGGCTAAATATAGACCTAGCAAAGAATGGGAGGAAGGGAGGGAAAAATAAACGGGGGGATAGATGGATTGATAGAAAAACATGTTAAAGGAACGTAACACTGGGAGAGCAGGAGACGTAGAGTAGTAGGCCGTTTGTGTTTACTCTCAGCGGCTGCAGGGCTTTCTGGACAATGCCCCAATGATCGCAATCGGTTTTTAAGAGCACAGTTCCAACTGCGGTGACGTCAGACTCCTTAGAAAAGCAGGCCTGCATGTTTAAACCCTGCGTGTTTTTCTTGGAAAGGAGAACGCAGGTGGCTTGGGACTGCAGGCTAATACTAAATGAGTTTTTCTAACATGTACTTTGCTATATTTAGAATCCAATGAGGCCTGAAATGGTGTGTTTCACCTCCGCCTGACAATCAAAAATTCCTTTTGTCTGGAGTACAGAGGGCTTTGGGTTCATTTGTCTAATTCCCTGACTTGTATCTTTTGATAAGTGCCATAAACCAATTAAAAGTAGCTGTAAACCAGCAGTGTAATGTTCCTTACATTGATCAGGAATAATGTTTAACCGGACGCTGATAAGGACTCGCTGAACTCACATGCACTGTACTCTGTGAAATGTGCCAGTGTGCACTTTCAGATTGAACACGAATCACGTTTTCAAAGGTTGCTACGAAGATGCAACCTAGCAACACCTTTAACTGTTTCAAGAAAGAGCTTAGCATTCCCTGCAAGCACATATTAGATTATTAGACTCTTGTATATGCCCATATGAAAAATGTTTTCAGATGGGCCACAGGTGCTTCTCCAATGAAGTGTTCCACCATCGCAAAGTTATGAGCCCTATCCAATTTTGCAGGGTAGTCGTTTTCCCTTTTTGTGAATAATATTAAAAAGCCTATATGAGTATTTTGTCTTCCCTTCTGCTTTATTGCCTTCCTTTGTCGCCTGTGTTGTGAAAACATCAGATTTCCTACAAACTAGGGTAAAGTTCAGTTGGCATGCTTCTCATATTCGGGTATAAAATCATGGCGCACCTGGGTGTTACCACAGTCTTGTCTAAAAGCTTACTTCACAAACAGTAAGCATTGAACATTGGAGTTTTCCTGCGCATTAAAAGTCTTACCCTGCCCCTCATTTCTCGGGTTCAGGTGACTTTACTTCTACCTGTAGGTAGATTTGTTTGCAGCCAGCAAGATTGACATCCATCATGACACATAAATGACAAAACAGATGTAAGAAATGAGCAACACATTAGAGAGAACGAAAAACTGTTTAATATGTCTGTCACCTTTCTCTGCTTCTGCTTTTCACAATGATTCAATCTTGACTTTGTCATGTAACGCTTTGGTAGACATCAACCAAACCTTCTGTCCTCACTTGTTGAGAGGTCGCGTTATACATTTTACATACATTTCTCTGTAACCCGGCAAGGGACAAAAATCTATTCATGAAGGAAGCCTGTTTCCACATATATACGCTGGAGATTTAAGATTTAGCTCTAAAGAAAAGAAATACAAATTGCTAGTGCCTCACTAAAGGTTATTTTTTCTAGCTGGAAGGGAATCTGTTAACTTGTGGCTTCTGGAGCAAAGAAGGCGGCCAGAAGCAGTACATGCTCACAGTGTAAACATATTGTAAAATTGTGGCTCAGTAATGTTGGTTCCTTACTAATCAATTAACTTAAGGGCAAATAATGACTAACAGTGTAGGTTTCTCAGGGTTTGTGTGCAATGACAAAGTTTTACTCAGCTCTTGCAGCTCTTTTGCTGTCTTGTCCCTCTCTTACTGAACGTCTTTATGTATATGATTATCTCCTGGTTTTTTACTCACATTATGTCAACTACGAAAAGCAACTACAACTGGACTAACATTTTTGCATAGGGCAGAATGTCACAATTTCTGTCATTGTATTTCCTCGGGATCAAAATGCAATGTACAGATTTAAGACTCTTGGTTTTTGTGGAAACTTGCTTTTTCCAGAGCATTAAGGACAGGGCATCGTGTCCTTCGAGTTGTAAACACACTTAAAAAGTGAAGCTGCAGCGAGAAGTCTCCACTGGCCAGGCAGCCTTAGACAGATCACACCCTCACACTGCAGCTCTCTGGATCTGAGCCCAAACTCTTAACTCTTTTTGGCAAGTTTCTGTTATTGAATCATATTTTGTCTTGTCTGTCGTGACTCCGACATTTATTTTTAGCGCTAAAAGCTTTTGTTGCTAGGAGACGGTGTGTCTTAGGAGAGGCTGAGCGAGGGAGGGACAGAATGAAAGAGAAGAGAAAAGAAAGAGATGGCAGTGGTGTTGAGGGGGAGAAACGCGGAATCTGTGAACGACGAACGAACAAGCTATGAGTCAGCAGGGACATCTGCAACACACACACACAAACACATGCAGTGGGCACGGTTGCTATTCCTGTGTTCTTTGTCTGTGTGCTCTGTGCACCCACGCATGAACCCACTTACCTCTCCCCACTAACCTGTGTTGTGTGTCTGTGTACTTGGTGTGTGTGTGGGTACGAGAGATATTAGCTCGCCCACTTTGATTCAATCCACTCCCGCTGTGTTTTACATGCGTCAGCGTGCATCCGCGCAAGTATGTTCACGTGTGTTTTTCTCCAGCAATCAGCAGTGTACCCCATTATACAGCAGCATGTTGTGTCTGTGTCACAACGCCTAACCTGTCCCGGGCGACAAGAGCCTCATTGTCTGCTGAATGAATCATGTGCTCGAACCCCATTAGTAATCTGCCTTCAAATAGTTATTATCAGCCATCATAGGCAGCTTGTCTGTCTTTTGGCTCATTCTCTGAGCACCATGGGAGATCAGATAGCAGCATGTGGTTAGTTAGTCACTGGGAGTCGGTCTGTTTTTTTTAGGATTTTTTTTTTCCTGTTTCTTAACCCTTTGATAACAGGCTTCCAGCAGGCACAATCAAATTGCCTGCAGGATATCACTGATTGCATAATCCTGTTGAAATTGATCTAAAATGAAAAGCATATTACATAAAGTTGTTTTTATTTTTATGCAACATGATCTAAGACTTCCATGTATCAGGTCCCTTTATGCTGCATTGTTGTACAATAAGTATATGACACAATGTTAATGCTTTAGGAGGTTTTCAGCTTTTGAAGCGTTGACAACACATCTTGTTTACGTAGCAATAGCCGTACTACTTCAGTGCATCTGCACGTTTGTATTCATTCAGCTGTCTCTCAATTCACATCCTAAATCAGAATCAAATCTCCTCTCTCTTTAAATTGTGTGTTAATCAAGGGCTTTTGAACTATGGAATTTGGAGATATGACGTCTTTGAAGATACTCTTCAGTTTACAAAAATACAGATGTGGACTATTTCTGTTGCTTAGTTCAGTGGGTCTATGTGACTTTTGTGGCATGTTTTGCGTGTGTTTAAGTGTATTTATTTGTTGTGTGAAGATATTCCTTCTTGTAGTCAGTTATGTATTTCTACTACACCAATCACGACTGCTACATCTGACAGTGTTATTTCTTGTACTTTAGATTCTTGCCAGGCTGGCACACAGCTGCACTCTGCACACCTGATATTGGACTTTGGTTTCATCATGTTCGACTTAATTAGTTTTTCCATGACTCATTTTGACTCCGTTTACACCTGCTATTAAAGTGTGATCTTTATCTGGATAAGGAGAAACACATGTAAAGGCCGGCCGTAAATGAAACACTCGTTGTCCTTTGAATTTGATCAAACATATCATCGAGTTTCTGTTGATATCAGCAGAACTTTTTTTTATTTGTAGAAGCAGTTTATGACAATTCAGGGAGAGTGTTACCGTTTCCCTTCTTTGAGAGCGAACCACCCATGTGGGCAGGAATGTCATGACTCACTCTGGATTTGTCGACTACTCACCTTCACAGAAAGACTGGCACGATCTGTTTCCACCAGATGTTCCTCTTTACCCACTGTGAAGGAGTTACAAACACTGAAGCAATACACACAACCTGTAGGTGTTCCTGAACGTCTGACTATAAAAAGCTGTAAAGACCCTGTGTTGAAATGTTGGATTCTGGTACAACATGTGATCTTTGTACGTTTTACCTTCACTTGACTGTGTCCCAGACATTAGGAGGATTTTTTAAGCAATTAAATAAGGTCATAATGATTTTAATAACCATCTGGGCACCATATGTAGTTAATGTTTGCTTTACCCTGGGATTAGGGTTGCCAGGTACGTCTTCTTCTTTCAGCTATTTAAAAAAAAAAAAAACGTCCAATCTCAAAGCTCATTTGAAAACGGCTAAAAAGGATGTGCAAGATATGATCCGTAGGGGGCAAAACTCAGAATTTCATCTCACAGTGCTCGCACAAAAAAGGCAGAGCACTCAGAACAAGGACGCTGGGCACTGCACTTTTTCTCCAGACGGCCGCCTGCTGCTGGAACCACTCTCCACTCATTGAAAACAAGTGAAAAAAGACGCTGGCGCTCAGAAACAAAAAATGCTAAGTCGACTCGGGGCCTGAATTGTTTTTTAAAACCTCTATTTTGGTATTGGCCCTGATATTCACAATCGGTGCATCACTACTTAAAACTGCTTGGTTTGCATCCCTGTCTCTAAGATGTCGTATTAGTGGGATACACACAGTGGCTTTAGATGTTCTTAGTCCACTCACACTTCAAGGCAACATGTCACTATTTAAATGAACACAATAATGGGACACTCTGTTATTACAAGATGGTTGATCGGGCATCGCAGGAGTGTCCGCCTTGACCATATCACTGTGAACAGCTCACTGTCGCTGCTGTGCAGATGTGACAGACTATGTGAGAGTGTGGGAAACTGATTGTAACCTTGGTATTTAGGATGGTTGTGTTTCTTTACAGTTATAAAAACACACACACAATTCAGCATTGTTATATTGCGGCCATATGTTTCCCACCCTCAGTTTTCTCAGCCTGATTTCCAAGGCACATCTGGTCCTAATGAGGTGCGTGTGTGAGAGTGTGTGTTAGTGTGTGTCACTACGCCTCTCCTATCCAGCCTTTCAACATGGCCTTGTGTTGAAGTGGTGTTGAGTCTTTTACTGCCACCCACTGCTTTACAATTCAAACCCTATACTTTTAACCGTTGGATAATAGTGTATGTGTGAGTGTGCGCGCCTCTGCGGGTGTGTGCTCTGATAGTAGTTATAAAACCACAGCTTATATTTTGTCTGCACATATCTGAAGGCCTGTTAATCTGTTTAAACAACGCTGATTTTCAGGCTTTGAAGGCGATAGCTGTGGACTTTTGATATGACGGCGGTTGTTGGAAACAGATTACGCTGAAATACTCGAGATTCACTCCGCAGCGGAGCCTAAGACCAAAATGTGTTACACATTTCAGCGTACATATTTCATCCTTGATTCTGTGATTCCCAGCAGTCTCATCCTTCTACAAATCCACTTCTTCTTGTTTGATTCCCTCCTAAGGTTGTCAAAATGATTGATACTTGAATACTTTTTATACCACACGATTTACTTTGGTAACTCAAATGTTGCCAACTTTGCCAAGCACACCCTTCAAGAACCAATAAATGGAAGCCAGAGGCAAAGATTACACTCGTTTTAGTACCATAAATGTGCATAGACTCTGAAGTCATTACTGCTATCAGCAGTGAACAGCTGCAGTAACATAAATGATTGATCACTCAAATAGGACAATTGTTTATCACATGCAATGGACCAATATTTGTAGACAAATAAAAGACCTGAGTGGATAAAAGAGCTGGACTTAACCCACCTTTTCCTTTTTTCAATCCTGTCTCTTTATTACCCTTTGGTCTTGATCATGGAGTTAAACACCCTCTCCCCTCTGCTCCCCCCCTCAGGGTTTGCCTTCCCGGATTGGGCATACAAGCCAGAGTCGAGCCCGGGCTCCAGACAGATCCAGCTGTGGCACTTCATCCTGGAGCTGCTGAGGAAGGAGGAGTACCACGACGTCATCGCCTGGCAGGGAGACTATGGAGAGTTTGTCATCAAGGACCCGGACGAGGTGGCCCGCCTGTGGGGGGCCAGGAAGTGTAAACCCCAGATGAACTATGACAAGCTCAGCCGAGCACTAAGGTGAGAATTCAGTGGGAGAAAGTACTGAAAGACAACAATTATAACATCCCCACACTTAGGCCTAAATTGTACTTTAAAAATTCATGTGGTCAGCAGGCTGCAAGGGATGTACATTTTGTCATCCTCCGTGCAGACTTGACAATAAACTGGGAAACATAGTTGCATGCAGACGATGAACAGATCTACACCTCTGTTCTCCATGTGCTCGGTGTGCAGAGGAAGGCCAAAATGTAGCAACGAAGGCAGGAAAAAAAAAAAACCTGTTGCAGATAAACATCAATGTAAACAATTCAGGATCAGCAGTTATTTTAGGAAGGAATCATAACACCTACAAGACACCTTTTGGTAATACCATCTTAGTAAGACTTGTCTTAACCGTTACCAATATTTACCTTTATATATTGAGGTCGTTTGTTCCTGACGAGTATCAACCCCTCAGCAGTCAGTTTCCGAGCTAAGAGCCTTGCTGGATAAATCTAGAATTACAGGAACAGGTGTCATGTTGCTTTGAACTCCAGATGAACCAGGATGAAGTCAGTTAAGCATGCAATATTGATTTCATAATAAATATAAGTTGTAAGGGATGAGATAACAGTGTGTACATTCACGAAAAACATTCACACATACCAGAAGTTGAACAAAAACATCTCTGCCTGTTCTCTTTCCTTACTGCTGTTTTGTTTCTCTGCACTTTGCAAGGTGTAAAAACAAGCTCAAATGGCATTTCATGAACGGAAGCAAAGGAAAAGACTGAGGAGAGAAAAAGTGATGATAGATGTTTTTCCTTTGCCATGACCCACACTCTCTATTTAGACACTGTTGAGTTACAGAGCTCAGACAAGCAGACTGTTAACCTGAAACAGACGCTGTAGATTAAGGGCATCGTTTTTTGGGGGGGTTTTTTAAGTTTCTTCGTCGAATAATGATTTTAAGACCATGGAAACATTTCCAGACACTTGAGCTTTATTTCCAACATTTGCATTATTGTAAACATTGACGGGTACCTTCATGTGCATCCCTGTCCTCCTTTGTAATGCAGAACATCAAATTACTTTTCAAGGCGTTTTAGCAGCATCTAATTAAAGTTATGAGAGTTCTGCTGGAGCTCAGGCATGCTCTTGCATCTCAATCATCTTTTGTAAGGTTGAAGAGTTTGTCTGAGCTGTCTTAGGCGCTCTGTCCAGATAGCAGCAAAGCAGGTAGACTGTCATGAGGAGTGACCTCTGCAGACTGCTTAAGAGATTAATTGGAAATCAGATGCAAAGAAGTTGGATGTGAAAGGCGAGAATAATTGTTGTTGTTGTTCTGTCGTGAGTTGTGCATCTGCGCTGCGTGCTTATACTCCAGGGTGACAGCAGATATAGAAACAAACACCTTGAGCGTGCACAGAGCACATGTGGGATGCTGCAGAGTTTTATTTAGCTGCCAGTCTGTTCTCTCATAATCATGTACACACAAACACACTGCTAGCCATCAGTGTCGCCTCCTGTGTTGTAGGTTGGTGTGGGTTATAGTTTGCCATGGTGATGACTAGTTACATAGCCTCATCACACACACACACACACACACACACACACACACACACACACACACACACACGCACACACGTACACTTAACACCTTGTTATATGTCAGCCCTCCTCCAGCCCATCTGTGTCTTGTTTGTTGCTAAAAGCTTTTCTTGTCTCTTACTGCATATTTAAAGACACAAACCTCATCTGAACCTGTATGGGAATAAGTGTGATATCACATTTATTGATCAGAATGAGAGCCTGTACTCCCGAGTTATATATGATGCTTATGTAATATATTACTGTAGTTTTATTTATACGCTTCATTTATCACGGACAACGCAGACTTAACATCGTTACATAAGGACGAACTGTGCAACAGATGGAATGTAAACTGAACAAAATATAAATGCAACACTTTGACCAGTTTCATCAAGTTGAAGTGATCATCCAAGACATTTGTCTGTGCACACAATAACCTTGATTCTATAAAGTGTAGCTGAAAGATGCATTTAATTCCCTGTTATTTAGCAATGCACCACCTTTACCTGTCCACAGTGTCATTTTTAAGAAGCTGACAGCAAATATTTAAATCACCTTGATGGCGCTAACGTTGCCTGATTTTTAAGCAACGAGCGGTTCTCCCACATGGCTTTGTATAAGATTAATTTAAAGGGGCTTCTACTTTTTGTTCCCAGAGACTTAAAACAAACATAAGCAGATAAAAATCCATGACAAAGATATAAAATTATTTAAAAATAAACCGGCTTTGATAAGTGTCATGAGATGTATTGATGCTGAATGAACAGCACAGAGACTTTGGCAAAGCTGCAAGCAGAATCTTGACTCACTTCCGAAGTTACACAGTGTTATACACAAGCAACCGGGGGCGCTCTATGGAGATGAGATGGACCCCATTCTCACTGTTTGAAGTGATTGTACTATTAGATCAACTTTGAAAGTTCTATTTTTTAAGGTGGAAAAGTTACATGTTGTTGCTTTAACTGAGTCCACACACCAGAAGCTGCTCAAATTACATTTAATGAAATGTATCACCACATGTGACACTTCGGGGCCCTCACCCTTCATGTCTGATGAAAGACTCTGGCAGCCAGTACTCAACGATTCAGATGTGCATACTGTTGCCACAATCTGTAGTTTAATGAAGCATATATATATAATCAGTCTCTAATGCACAGAAATAAGTTCTCCACTTCATGCTTTGCTCGTTAACAGCTGTATTTTTCTTATGATGTATAAATCCACACAGAGGTGTCGCAGTAATTTACCGACCAGGTTAATGCAGGACGTGTTTCTTCTTCTTAGTCTCAGTTAGTGTTTCACATCTTAGTTCAGCCGGAGCCAGACGTCTTTTTTTTTGTGCTTTGTAAACCTTTCATATAAACGAAAAGCTGCTAATTAATTCTGAACTCTTTAGATGGAGGTTCTCTCTCCGTCATGTGTGAAGTCTTTGATTGATGCTTCTCTGCGTCTTTGAAGTGCAGTGGTACACGTGTGTGTGTTTAGAGACACACACATCTATCTGCGTGTGTTAAATACATAAGAGGTCGAGTCTATACAGTCAAAGTCCTTTCTAGTTTATTTGAAGGAAGTTCAAATGGTCTTCAAAGAGCAGGAGGCCTGAAGCAAGCCTGGGCCCAGTATGTGAGACAGGCTGTGCTCCACATTGACTCAATACTGTGTGTGTGTGTGTGCGCGTGTGTGTGTGTGTTTGTATATTTCACATGTATGTGCCTTTTGCCCGACTCATTCACAGTGTCATCCATCTTTCCACCCGGCTGTGAACATTATGTCCCTCCAGCTTTTACTGCACGGGCCAGATAATGTTAACACCTGCTCATCAATGCTGTCGATGTGCGTGGATAATAAACATGTCCTCCTTATTTTCACCCTCACTTTAATATGCTGCATCTTTTGCGATAAATTTTGATACTTTTCGACACCACCACCAGGATTAAAAAGACACAATCGTAGTTATTTTAACGATCAGTCGTATCAAAAATTACCAAAGCTTTAAATAAAAAACTTTAGATCTTCAGTGATGTTTTTAAGGTGAGGACGTCAAACAAACTGGACTTTGAGGCTGAAGTGTTATCGATGATGATTATGGTTTTGTTTGATATTGATGATGACGATATTTAGGAAGGTTTTGATGCTGATTAGAACTCTCTGCTGTCGATGTTGTGCTCTGCTACTGGTCACTTCCTGTCAGCACCTGTGTGTCCGGTCAGGCGTAAAGCTGTTTGTTTGCACTTCCTGATGTTGTTTCCTCCTCTAGATCCTTGCTTGCATTTTTCGTACTCCTATGTTTGTCTCTTTTTGGATAAAAGCGTCTGATTTGAATTGTAGAATTGAATTGTAGCTGCGTTAAAACAAGGCACCAGGTTGTTTGTAAAGTTGAATGATCTGATCACTGCTGCATGATCACTGTTAGCACCTGGAAATGTCTAATCTCCTGTTGAAGCTCAGTAGTTTAGTCATGACTTCCATGTTTCCTGCGTGCATTGTGTGTGTTTGAGCTCTGCTGCATGTTGTTCATCTGCCTGCTCCTTTGTGTGTGTTCCTGTTTGTGTGTGCCCATAGTCCACGTGACAGTGTGGGCGGGCGTGCGTAGTATTCATCTCCATCAGAAGAGGCCCTTCACTCATTGAGTCATTAAGGGGCTGGATGAGGCTCCTGGTTCACTCACTACCGCTCTGCATTGTTCTCTATTGAACCAAACACCAGTGACTAATCCTGCGATCACACTGAGGCAGAGAACAGCTGGGCACAGCTCCCGTCATTGTGACAAATATTACATTCACCATTATTGTGTTTTTTCAACTGTCACTACTGCTGCTGTGACTCACTTTACCAGACAATATTTTCCTGCACTGAAAGAATCGTATCTTGTTTATGTGTCGAAGATGTTCTAGGGCTGAAACGATTTTTAAAAAATGTACGTGTGTGAATTTAATGTCGGAATATCGGGTTTGTGTGGACATTAATCACCTCCCAGCATGTGTGTTATATCATTAATGTTACATATGTGGACAGAAATAAATCCTGTTAGATGGATGGATTCAAGAAAATGGATCAGAGGATGGATATGTCAAACAGAAGTTGTCAAAGCTTCCTGTCTATACATATGCATATTTATATATTCTGCTTACTAAGGCCCCAAGCTCTTGCATGAAGCATTTGTGCGCTGAGAAGAAAAGCAATGCATGTCCGACCGTCCTGTCTCTATGACAACAGTTGCTGTATGACCGACATTGCTCCCTTACTTTTTACTGCATGTTTTATATTTGAGATAATTTATTTCCGGATGAGACACGGAGCAAAGACGATGTGGCAAAAATACAGGGAATGTCATATTTCGAAAAGAGTGCAGTTGACGTCAACAGCGCCTTTCTGAAAAGTTGAAAGATATTCAACTTAAACGCTCATGCGGGCACACGAAAAAGTCAGAGCGCTCAGAAGAAAAAAACGACTGCCGCTGCGTTTTTACAGACGGCTGCTTTCTGCTGTGACTGTCTCTCGTCATTGAAAACAATTGCAAAAAGGGTAAAGGGTAGAAAAAAACACTAGGTGGACACGGGGGCCTAACAGTTGGAGACATGTTAACTACTTCATGTTCCAGAAAATCTGTATGTTTACGATCAGAATCTTCACCTGAGCTCCCCTCAGCTTGATTCTCCTGGAAACAATGAATAACATTTTACATCTCCAGAATGAGGTGGCCGGTCTCAGCTGAATGAGAAACTCTGACATAGAAGTTTTTATGTAACAAAATATGAATGTGGTTTTGTCCTGAGGCTATTGGTGAGTCACAGGGAGCCATTTTATCTTTTTAGATGAGCTGTCAGCGGCTCACTATTCACTCCTCTACATCGCTCTGTGTGTGTCGACGATGACTAATGCACTCTAACTAATGTAGCCGCCTGTGTAAGCCTCAATCAGAGTGGCTCGCTCACATCCTTAAGTAATCACACAGCCAGTTTGAATGTAACCGTGTGTCCAGATTGGGTGCAGGATGTTTAATTGTTTGCTAATGTAGATTTACAGTGAAGGCTTTCTTATCGCGTCTATGTTTCATTTCCTATTTTATCATAAACTCTGACAACGTGCAGCAGTTATTAGTAACAGTTCAAATAAAACTGTCAGCATGTTTTGAAGAGATTAAGGAATATTTTTAAGGTTCACAACACTTGATGTCAAATTTTGCTTCAGGAGTTTTCCTTTCAAAAAGTTCTGAGTTTTGGGAGGTGCCAGTAGTGTAGTGGTTAGTGCAGGCCTCTGTCAGGAGGCTGTAGTCCTCCAGGCAGGTGGCCCGTTCACATCCGACCTGTGGCTTCTTACCTGCATGTCATTCCCCACTTTCTCCCTATCTCTCTCGCTCTCCGGTTTCTGACCCTCTGTCCTATCTCTTTTAAATAAAAGCATAAAAATCCCCAAAATAAACCTTTACAAAAAAAGGAGTTTTGTTCTTGTTCTCTTACTCCAGAGAGACAAACCCACTGAGCTGCAAATGAAAACTAATCAACACTTAAGCCAACAGGTTGATCAGGGTCATGACTAATGGTCTGACTAAAAGAACAAAGCAGCAACAGGTGTGTCCTAGATCTGGATTGTCTTTTGCTTTCAATGTTATCTTAATTTGAGGCATCTTACACTCTTCTTTTCTCTGAATGGAAACAATGAAATGGAAGATTAATTAAATAATACACCCACCAACAAAGGTGTGCCACTAGCAGACAAGTCCTAGGCTCCCAATATTTGTTTTTTTTTTTCTTGTTTTTTAGTACCTAAAAAGCAGGCCGGTTCCTGCACTCTGTTTAAATTGCAGTTATTTGAACACAGACAGTGCTCTCTCTCTCTTTTTCTCACAGCAGCTTTTAGTTCAAAATATAACTGAAGGTCTGTAGGTTTTTAAAAATAATTTTATACTTTTGAATATTAAAATAATGTACCGGTAGATTGAATCGTTTTGACGTGAAGTAGTACCAAAAAGAATCAAAGTATCAGAATTTTCGGCCACTTATGGCCGGCTTATGTGTAACCCTAAACTCTGTTACCAATCGAGCCACTGAGTTTTATTAATTGTCCGCTTGCGGGGATCAAACAGGTCTATGAGAGAATAATGACTGCAGTGATTTGTTGATAATTTTGGTAGCAGTTTGAATTATTACAGCGCCGCTTCAAAGCTGTGAGTCAGCTGGAAAAATGTGCTTAATACTAGAAACGGTGGTTAATCATGATTTCACAGTTTGTTTGTTTTTTTACATTTGGCGAAATCAAGCTGTGGTCATAATCTGAGATTTACCACATGTTGTCGATGATGTGTTTTACTCACTGGTAGATAACACTGTGTCTGTCTTTCTCGTTTCAGATACTACTACAACAAGAGGATCCTGCACAAGACCAAAGGGAAGAGATTCACCTACAAGTTCAACTTCAACAAACTCGTGCTGGTTAACTACCCCTTCATCGACATGGGCACCGGTACGCACACGTTCACACTGATGTTATAAGTCATAAACCTCAAGTGTCCTGTGATGTATCTGTTTATACGAGTTGTTTCGATGTTTCAGAGCAGCACTTTCTCAGGTCTCATCGGATTTTTGAAAGTAGGACATTTTCAGTGCTCATTTCTTTGGTGCCTGAAGATGATTGTTAACGAAGCGAATACAGGGATATGTAGCAAGAACTCTTTCATGGGCTGTAAGATTTGAGACAGAGAAAAGCCCTGTTTAGGCTGTCATTTCAAGCCGCAATATCTTCCCCAAAGACGTGATGACGGCTGAGCTAAGTTACATCTTCAGTTTTGCGAGCTCTTTTGGTACTTTCAGACATTTTAAAAACAGAGATTATATTATTTTAAAACACATTGAAAAGTATCATCATAATACACTGAACGCTAAGGGAGCCAATCATGAGCTGATATTTTACTCCAGTCGTCTGAGAAGCTTTTAAGGACAGATCCTAAGATTTCATGTGTCTGACCTTTCAGGATAATCTTTAAGGGTGAAGTCTCGGGTCAGTTTTGTGTCCCAGCCCTGGTCATAATCTAAGAACTGACTTCAGTATAACTCAATCACGTTCATGTCCTGGATTTCAGGCCAAATTTAGTCAACCAACCTCAATAAGAAGCCATCGTAGTCGTAGTAGACAGAATCTTGGGTGTAGTGTGTGCGCATTATGTTCCTGGGTATAGCGCTTTGTGCTTTTGTGTGTTTTTTAAGACGTTATTGTTCCACGTCCCCGATTATCCCTCTCCTCCCATCCCTCAAGTCGTCTCTGGTTCTGGTCCCGGCCACCCAGTGCAAACACAGCCCATATGGAGTGTCGGGTACTGGGTGACAGAAGTGCAGCACAAAACTTTAATTATAGCCTGCGTGTGATGTGGCCCACACATGTTGTGATACGATGGTTACACACACACACACACACACACACACACATACACATTAACACACAGACAAACTTAAGTCAATCTGGATTGATGCACAAGCCGAAACCCTCACAAACACACACTTTCCCCTCATCCTCTCCGACACACATGGCCGTTAGATGTGTGCTTTTTTTTTTTTTTTTTAACAGAGAGACCCACACACACACACACACACACACAAAGACACACTGGAAAAAAACAGAGGAACCCAACCCATGTTTGTGATGGCAGTAAGAGCGACTTTTCCAATATTTAATTCTGGCACGTGCGTGGATGCCAAGAATTTATTGCAGTGCCACAGTCTCCCTGGCAGGAGAGCGAGGGAGAGGAGGGGCTGAACGAGGGGGAATTTGTGGCTTTGTGTAACCGAGTGTTTTCTTTCTGAGGGCCTGTGACCCTCTGGGTAAAATAGTTGGAGTTATGAGAGACATGTGACCGACCCTCTTTAGTTACTTTTCCCCTTTCTCTCCAGTTTAAAACGCTTGTCTGTGCAAAAATACAAAAACACATTTCTTACTTGGCACTTGAGTTTTTTATGCCAGCACATAGTTGGTTCTCAGTTAGTTATCAGAGTTTCTTCTCTGAAGAACTAAGCTTTAAAAGAAATGTTCTAGTCTTCTGACTACTCAAAGCACTTTTACACAGCAGGTCACACCTACACATTCACACACTGATGGTAGAGGCTGCTGTGTAAAGAGTCCATCAGAAGAAACTAATCCATATATGCTGCCGACGTAGCAGCAGGAGTTACTTAAATGTCTTGCCCAAGGACACATCAGACTTGTGGCTGCAGAAGCTGGGTATCGAACCCCCGACCTTCCACTGATCCACAGCTCTAAACAGTAGCACCTCTTTCTAAAAACACAGATTTCAATCATCCCCTGAACACACTGTTGATGTTTGTTTGTTTTTTTAAAGAACTGGCTCGATACAAAATAAAAACTTGTATATCTCAGAAACTGATATTTAACCAACCAAAACAAACCTTGTATATAGACACAATGAGAGATATAGAGGAATCTCTAATCTGTTTGTTTGAGTTCACAGAGAGCCGGAGTCATAACATCACCTCAAAGCTTGTAGCTTCATGTGGATTAATACAAAGTCTCAGTCTGGAGGGGTTTCTACTTAGCGTCTGTAAAGATAAATGAGCATCTATTCAAAGCGAATCCATTTTCTGTTCAATTTGGCAGTTTTTGTCCAAGTTAAACAACTTAATAAACAAGTTATCTAATATTTAGATGTAGCATGCATACTTCTGAGCTCTATCTAGCCTTCTGGCATCATTTTCCAAACATCCTCTTCAAAGTAAATTTTTCCGAACTGTGCTGTAATTTCCACTGCAGAGAAACACCTCCACGCCTATTGACGAACCTCCTCCTGTGAGGCGGAGCGATTCAGTGGCGTTGTATGTGAAGGGAAAAAAGAACACAACAGAAACAGTTTTAATAAAAATGAATGTTGACTGAGTCAAAACAATAACAGAATTTCATGATATACCTTTAAATATATTTTTTTAGGAGATAGGTTTTTAGACCTTGTACTAGTTTGATTCTTGTTCTCATTCGTCTGTTAGTTTTTAAAACTTCTCACCTCCTTGTGTCTCACAGGTCGAGGAGTCCCTCAGAGTGCCCCTCCGGTACCAACAGGAGGCTCTCACTTCCGTTTCCCCCCCTCCACGCCCTCTGACATCCTCTCCTCCAGCGAGGAGCTGCGCAGCCCCGGCATGTTCAGCAGCGTGGCTCGCCGTATGGCCCGCGGCTCTGTGAGCGACTGCAGCGACGGCACCTCCACCAACTCTGAGCTGGAGGAGGCTGTGGGAGCTGAAGAGCGAGGCGTGGGGCCAGATAGGGGCTTCAGGGGCCTTCTGCCTCCCCGTCTGCCTCATGATTCTCTCTTCAGGGTCTACGGCGGGGCCCACAATCCTGCTGGGCTCGCCAGACCTTCCCACAGAGTCCACCAAGATCCTATGTCTCCATTCCCTGTGTCCCCCCTGCCTGGCCCTGGAGGTCTCCTGGCCCCAACTCTTTCCCCAGCCCTATCCATGACCCCCACCCCCCACCTTGCCTACACCCCATCCCCCTCCATGTCCTCCCCTATGTTGGGCTCCCATTTCTCCTTCAACCCGGAGGACATGAAGCACTACCTGCAGGCTCACACCCAGTCCGTCTACAACTACCACCTCAGCCCCCGAGCCTTCCTCCACTACCCCAACATCGTCATCCCTCAGCCCCACCGCCCGTCCCTGGAAAAGTCGGCGGCCCATCACCTCCACGGCCCACCCCTGCCGCTCTTACATCCGCTGAGTCAGCAGCAAGGAGGCGGAGAGGAGGGGCAGCAGCAGCACCCGTCACCATTCAAGTTCAAGCTGCAGCCGCCTCCATTGGGGCGCAAACAGAGAGATTCAGGGAGCTCATTGGCTGCTTCTTCATCCTCCTCCTCCAGCCAGTCATCCCCGTTCATAGGGTCTGCTCATTTAAACAACGCAGGGCCTCCAAAGATTAAGGTGAGACTGCAGACTCAAACTGGAAAATGTAGAATTTGTTTTGTATCATAATTGACCCTCAAACATTAAAGAACATCCAGTCAGAGAGTTGTATAAATATTCATGTTGTAAAATGTTCCTTCTCTCCAGGTGGAGCCCATATCAGATATTGAGTCAGAAGAAGAGGTGGAGGTGACCGACATCAGCGAGGAGGAGGAGCTCAATCACATTGATGATGATGAAGGGGACATCTTCACCCGGACAGCTCGTCACAATCATCATCAGCTCAACAACCATCACCGAGCTCACGGAAACAGGATCAGGCTCTCTGCCCCTCCACAAACCAGCCCTGAGGAAGACCCTGACGATGACGAGGAGGTCTTCAAGACTCCCGCAACTCCTATCGGCAGCAGCGGCCTAGCCTTCCCTCTGCTCGCCCTGAAGAGCGAGCCGGGCCAGGCATCTCCCATCAGCCCCGGAGGCACGCGTTGCATCCCGCTCAAACTTCGCTTCAAACGCCGCTGGAGCGAGGACCAGAAGATGGAGGCTGACGGAGAGAGGGACGAGGCGGAGGACAAGAAAGTGAGGGCTGACGGAGAGGAGGTGGTGGAGGGGAAGAGAGAGGAGGTAGGCAGGAGAGGGGGGGAGATGGAGAACGGGGGAGGACGAGGAGGAGGTGTTATTTTGGGGTTGATGCTACCGCCCCCTCCCACCCAGCGCAGAGCGAGCTCAGAGCTGCAGAGAGCTACGGCGCAGCTGTCTCTGGAAAACACGGGCTGCTGAGCTTCACGCGCACATACAGGGGAGGATGAAACCGAGACACAAACACAGCTCTCTGAATCTTACACAAACACTTCATAGATTTACATAGACCATAATGCCTTGTGGCTCCTAGTCCAGCAAACGTAAACAGAACATGTTCTCGTCTGAAAAAGCGACATTGAGTGATAATGAAAATATAATTCATTGTTCTTTAGTGTTTATCTGAACATGATGATGTATCGTTGGAAGGTTTTGGGCACTTTTTACTGATCTTCCAGCCCCAGCAGTTTCACAGGTTATAATAAGAGTAAAGATCAGTGATCAGACTTTAAGGTTTCCTTAAGCTCATTCAGCTTTTAACCAGCAGTCTCTGTTACCATTAAACATACGTTTCTTACTTAGTAACTGTAGTTTTCAAACATTTTAATACAAACAAACAAAAATACCAGGAGCTTAGGCCTGGTGGGGTAAACTTTCGAGGTGGAAACTGTGAACTTCTTAAATAACAGAAATCTCAATCTGTTCCCAACATACATCTACATATTCAAGAGACAGTAATGAACAATATGAAGGTGTTTTCACAGCCTGAACTCCTTTTTCTGGTGGTCTTCAAGAAGTCACTGGACATGATGGTCAATATAAAACTATAAAAACATGTGTACTTATGTAGCCTCTGTCCCACTGCAACAAAAGATACCAAAAGCTGCAGCAGAGAACCTGTGTATTTACATTAGACTCAAACTAAAGGAATGAGTTCTTCAAATCTTTTAGGAAGGGCCTTCTGAACGCCTCCTCGCTCTCATCGTTCCAGTTAGGCCATAAAACTCACACCTGTGTCTCCGCTTGCATCTTTAGAGGTTCTATTTGTTCATCTGACGCAGTTAAACAAATCCCCTTAAGAGTAAAAACTCGGTCTCACTTGTACAGCGGTGGATTTGATTAATTTCCACCCCCACATCTGGCCCACTTGAAGTTAGTGAGCCGTCCTCCTCCTCTTCCCCCCCCTCCATTATTTTCCTCATCTGTACTCACACTTAACAGACAGATCTTAACGTTACTAAGAAACACTTTTACCAGCCCTGATAGAGATTACAGAAGTGCCTCTCTGTCTGCACCCATCAGCATGCAGTCACTTAAAAGATGGAGGGCAGTGAGAGGGAATGAAATGCTCCGATGGATCTTAAAGAGATGAAGAGGAATAATCTTTTTCCCTTTCAAGAGGTGATTAGAAAGAACCCTCCAATCAGTCTTTTCTCCCGGAAGCAGCTCGGACACCACGAGACGGCTTCATCCTCAGCTCATCACTACAGTGTAAAAAAGACTTTGAACGAGGGTGGGATCCTGAGAACAGTCCAACCAAGTCATCAAGATGAACTCTGACCTCTCACGCGGCATTCAGAGACGTTTGATAGCCGGAGAATGTCACTTGGTTTTAAATGTACAGAAGAGGAAAAAGAAAAACAAACAGCTGGCCCTCCGAGGAAAGTGCCGGATTATTTTGCTCCTTTTCTCATCACTTGCAGAGGAAGTGAGGAAGCAGCTTCTCGTAAGGCTGTAATTACACACACTTGTCTCTGGATGTGTGTGTGTGTGTGTGTGTGCGCGTGTGTGTGTGCGCGCGTGTGTGTGTGGGGACCCAAAGCCTCGAGGATGCAGAGAGTGTCCCTGCTCGACTTCGCACAATCTTTGGAGGGGTACCGGTAACCGTTGTGTTTTTTCTCCCTCGAACAAACAGATCAACCGCTCTCTTCATTCCCCCTGTTTATTTCATCTTGTTCTTTTTGATGCTCGTGCCTCGTACAGACTCGGACAGTATTTTCTTTTTTTGGGGGCATTTGCAGTGATCTGAGGACTTATAATCTGTCCATGTGATGTTTCAAGGAAGAAACGAGTGGTTGACTGTTTAGGGGAGCGTGTAACGAATGTCGAGCATCAAGGTTAACTCAGGCAAGCCGTCACTGAGATATCGATAAACGACTTATTTTTACTACAATGTTTTATTAAATCTGTTCAACTAGAGAGGAAAAAAGCCCATTTTAACGAACAAAGAAAATATAAAATTGTGCCTTTTTCTAAGCCAACCTGAGTTTTATGAAACAGCCCCAGCAAAATGTTTGACACCAACACACAACCGACATGCCTTCGTCTTTTTGTAAAAGAGAGAGAGAGAAAAAAAGTAAATCTACACATATATATTTTATTCAAATATATATTGAATTCAAATATTATATTTCAATATGGTCATTTGATACAAATCCGAGGAGACTCCTGCTATTTTTAACGGTAAAGATGTGTATATATTCTAACGGGCATATTATTATTAATACCAGTATAATTCAGCCTTTGCCTTCTCACCCTTGCCTTCTCTCGACCGTTGAGCTGCAGCCACAAAAGCCCACCAGTGTCAGAGTTTTATATTTATATTGTTAAGATAAAACAACAGTTATTGTGCATTCAGGGGATTTAAAAAAAAAACCACCAACAACAGACCCGGGTCAAGTCATCCTAACTTTGTCAGTAGGTGTGTTTGTCTAAGCGTACCTAGAGTCACAGCTGGGCGGGGTTTACACAGTCACAGGTGAATTACACTTTTTGTCAGTGAAATAACCCCACCCGTCTGCAACAGTTTCACCCACACGTGCTTAAAAAAAACCGGTGGAGGCGCAGGATGTAACGGGACCGGTCTCGTGTGTGTTCAGAGCAGACTGATTCTGATTGGACGACTCAGATTCTCCTGATATGACTGGACTTTAGATTGAGAGTGGACTCTGCACTCAGCTCCAACTCTGTGTGATCAGAGTGCATATGGGCTTGCCTTAACCCTACACACACACACACACACACACACACACACACACACCCACCATCCTGGTTAGAGTGAGGCTTTACTGTGGCTAGAATAAAGGGAAACATGACATCACACGCCCCCACAGTCTCTCCGGAGTAGACGGCAAACCATAGAGACTACGCACATACACTATTAGAAACACATTTCCACACACATACACACACTATTAAACACACAATTACACAGAACACATACTCTCACACACAGAGGAAATGACATCACAAACCTCTGTGGAGAAAGAGGGACTTCCCATAATCTGACTCGATCATTTTGAGCTGCGTGTGTGTGCGCGAGTGTGTGGTTTCTATGGTTACAGCCTTCGACACATACACAATTATTGAATACACTTTGTGCCAGATAGTCTAAAGTCCCTGCCTCGGTTGCAAAGTCCCAAATTAGTCGTCAGACCAGCTCCAGTCTTGTGTGTGGATTAAACACACACAGTCGTTTTGAAAAGGTTCTTTTTTTTTTTTTAAACCAACTTTCTAAAATCTGTTCTTGTGATTGGCTTCTTCCTTCCGCTTCTTATATCAGTCATCCAGCGTCAGCGGAGGTTGCATACAGAGCCTGGTGAAAAACACTCGAGGAAACTTAAAGGACACAAATCATAGAGAGGAAAACATCCACCACGTGTACCTGAACGTTACACTGCGCTGCCTTACCTGTGGTGTTACTATAACAAGAGAATAACTGTTTCCCCGTTGGGTTGACATCTCAGCCTTTGACTTAGTTCTGATCCTTTTCTCCTCTACTTTTCAGACATATTACTGTTACTCTTGTAATTATTATATTATTAACTTTTTGATTCTTTTGTACCCTCTCGCTGCGGCCCGCTCTCTTCTTCATGAACGACTGGTTTTTCTGTGAGTTTTTTGTTCCACTTTGCACTCTTTCCCATGAACTTCAACCAGTTGGCTCCAGTGCAGTCTTTTCTTTTTCTTTTGTACTCACGCTGATTTTATAACCGTGTTAAAGAGGAGGGTCACGTAATCCCCGCATGATATACAGCAGGGGAAGAAACATTTGTTTTCATTTTTTGATGTTGTGTATATATTTTATTTTTTTCAATTTTTGGAGGATTGTGTAAGAAAAAAGAGCTTTGTACTGTTTAACCATGTATTATTTGTAATGTTCTCTCTCTGTCTCTCCTCTCTCGTCCGCCTCGACGGTGAGCTGTCACTCCAGAGGAGGGGCGGAGACTTTTTGTTTTTATCATGGAGGAACCGCCTGTACTTCTGTTTCTCTTCTATCTGTTCATCTTCATTTGTAATTAAACAATAATCAGGGTTCATTAAAAAAAGGTCAAAATGGAAGTCTGTGTTTCTGTCATTCTTTCATTCTTTCATTTAATTCACTTTTGATATGAATAGGCAATTTCACTGAGGAATCATGGGAGTGATTGTCTCTGCTACATTGAGCCTCATGAAAGAAAAGCTTTGTGTGTGGGGACAAGCGTTTTCACTTTGGCTCACAGTGTGCCCGTGATGGATTTAATAGTCCCCGTCTGCGAGAAAAAGACCTTGATGGATCAGATCTGGTTGTGACAAAGAGAAAAATTCAGGAGGCGTTTGTGTCGACTTTCTGTGCGAGGACAACCTTGTCACTTTGTTTTTCAGCTGTAGACAAATATCCTCATCCTAGCGTTCGTTTTAGAGTAGTTATTCTTACATTCAGCACTTCATCGGTGTCCCTGAGTACAGCAGTGGATCTCATTGGCTTCAACTCTTTACTATGATTACTCAGTATTACCCTGTGAACCTGACTAATTGTGATACTAATTGTCTCCAACATGAAACCTCAGAGATACACCCACCTCATGTTTTCACTTGGGCCGACATGAGAGTTTTGATTACTCACCAGACTGGCAAATCTCTTCCATACAGGACGTGAGTTTATCTTCTGCTTCATCTCATGGTTTGAATCAGACTCCTGTTTGTGCCCCCTCACAGGATCTCTCTGCTCCTGGTTTGGGTTTGATCAGAGGGGCAGAATCGGCTCCGCTCTGCGGTTTGTTTAGCGGGTAAGGCTGCTTAAATTATGAGGATTTCAATCTATTCTCTTCAAATATTTATAACACTTAAAGTTGTTTTAATTTCTTTCAATGAACAACAGCAGCAACACTGGCATGTTCAATTGTCAGGTCATAACCCAACATTAATCCCAGGGGGTCTTCATGCAGATTTTCTTTTCTTTTTTATGGTATATTTTGGGGCTTTTCATGCCTTTACTTTAGAGACAGGGCAGTGGATAGAGTCAGAAACCAGGAGCCATAGGTCGGACTTCAACCTGGGCCGCCCACTTTTAAGGACTACAGCCTCTGTACATGGGGTGCGCACACTAAGCACTAGGCTACCGGCGCCTCAGCATTTGTTAATACACATGGCAGTCAGAAACAGTGAAAGGGAGGTAAACAACATTTAATTGAATTACAATGGGGCGCCAGACTCTGTCCTCTGTCCTGTCTATTAGAATGAGTGGGGCAAATCATCCAGCACCTTTTTTATATTCTGTCAAATATTGTTTGTATTTTGACCATATCGCAATGTGTTAGTCCTTTTTTACTCTTAAAAACAAAGTCTTTCCACCTCGTGAATCTCTTGAATGATTTAAAGCCAGTTTATCTAACGTTTGGGGGAATAAGTCTGTAACCATTTAAGGGCGATCAACTTTTTTTTTTTTGCTGCTACTGTAAATATTCTCAGGAGGTACCTGTCATCTCCTGGTATTCTTTCTGGTATGTTAGAATGTCTCATGTTGCTTTTAATAAAGATCATTGTCGTTCTCGAGAAATATTGGGCACAGTTAAGCAATGTGGACGAGGTCAGTAAAGGCCAGGGAGCAGGGAGAAGTCCCTCCACACATCCAGAGAATGAACAGAGAAGAAAAAGTACACGGTGCGTAAATAATCAAGTAGTTTCAGTTGAAGAGATGCAGGTGATGCATGAGTATTGCACATTAAAGAGAAATACAGTGCACACGAGAATAGCTATGTATGTTATTATTTATGTATCAGTTTATTTGTCGCACTGTAACGTCTAATTAAAGTGTGACCCATGCAGATAGATATAGGGCTTCTTGTCCCGAGGCTAGTTTGCAGTCCTTGTCCCGGGTTCGGCTTTTAAGAAATGACACACTGTAAAACAGATAAGGGGCTATCATTGCACATAAATGATTAATTATTTAGGAGTGTTCTTAACTGTTGTACCGGGAGCAAGCTTGACTAAAATGTCTGACTGGGAGGAAGGACTTTTGGTATCTCTCCTTCATGGAGCAGCCTGTCACTGACGGAGCTGCCCAGTGCTGTTCCAGTGCCATGAAGGGGGTGGGAAATGTTGACCATGAGAGATAACAGCTTCGCCGTCCTCCTCCTGTCTCCCACCACCTCCACAGGGTCGAGAGGAGAGGGCTGCCCAAAACCGAGCTGGCCTTCTTCTTCTTCTTCTTCTTCTTTTTCACCAGTTTGTTCAGTCTCTTCCTGTCTGAAGCTGTGATGCGGCTCCACACCGGGTTAAATCCTCACACAGAGAACTAAAAGATCTTCATATTAGTATCAATGCAAGGCTTCATAAAGCTGCTTTTTGTTCCAACTAACTGTTAAAAATCATAATTGAGCAGGGAAGCCTTCAGATCTTCATATTAGAGGGAGAGAGAATCCTTGAATTATTAATATGAAAAAAGCTGCTGACTCTGAAACAGCCTGTACATACTTTAGTTTTCACACATTCAAAACAATAGGCCCTACACATTTCTGATGTTGAGTTTCTAACTTTTCAGTTTCTTCCCCCAAATCTTCATTTTACTTGTGAAGTGAACAAAAATGACGAATTAAAACACGAATACAAAGAGGAGCTGAGTTTCCACTTCCTGTTTATGTATATATAATATATATATATATATAATATTGCAAGAATAAGTTGATCACTCCATAGTTTCTCACTGCACCTCTGACTCCATCTGCTGTCAGATCTGAGAAGAACATCTACAGCTCAGGACACGGCTCAACAAACACTCGCGAGATTTGTCAGAGAAAGACGTGGGCTGGTTTGATAATTGAGTTAAGGCCATAGGTTAATATGATATTAACAGTCTCTGGTTAAGGCCTGCAGATTGTTTACATAAAAAACAAAACTCATATTCATAACTTGTCTGGGATGTCAGGCCGCCTGGAAACATGTTCTGAAGAAAAAAATGTCCACTGTGGGAGGTAATTAAATGGAAAATTATGAAGTTTAAGTAGGCTACTTTTCTTTTCTTCTTTTCCTCCTGTGGCTCATATCTTCAGCCATGTTGCTACAGCCAGGTGAGTGTTTGCTCCATAGATATATTATCTCAATGAATTAATCAAACATTGAGAAACAGCTATCCTCCTCATCTTTAAGTCTGCCAGGACCTCAAACCTTTAGAGGGACTGGCAGACTTTAGAGCCTAAAGCTCACCAATCAATGTTTTTTAATGTTGCACAATAAATCAAACAAAATACAAAAGTGTGGAAACGACCATTGTGTGGTTGCCAGGCAACCAGCGGAGCCTCCAGAAATTGACCGCTCTTTTATTTCCCCCCTTAATATAAACTTTATTGAAATCATCACTCAGGACAATGAACAAAAACATTCTCATGAGAAGTCATAACTATCAGGAGAAATCATTTAGTTGTAAATAAGGATAGATCACATTAAAATAAAAATGATGAGGAAACAGACGAAGACCTGTTTACAAATCATCAATAAACCAAATAAAAATATTGTCTTTGTCTTTAAATACATCTTGAATCAGGTCATCAGTATGTAGGCTATAGATTTCTTCTTGTTAATTCAAGTTAAAGTCTTAATAAAATGTTTACACTCGGTGATGAATACAGTGAAGCGTCGGTGAGATTTAATGAATTTTAAATGATGGATATTAAATGTACAAAGTTGTATGAAGAGGTTAATAGTCTGTTTCAAGTCTTTTTGTTATTTTCATACAATAAAACAGTGTCAGCATCTAATAAATTGTACAATTCATATGATTTGCAATAGATGTTTCCAAAGCTCTCCTGACAGCTGGGCATCGTAAAATAAATCTATTATCTTCTTCTTCCTTTGCACAAAACTCACATTTGTAGCTAATTTCAGCGCACAATATACCAGCCCTTACCTCCATAAAGGTATATTTTATCCAAACAAATTCTTTATTGAATAGAAATAATGTAAAATTAACGATTAAAGGAACAAGATTATAAGAAATTGTATGCTGATTGTAATAACGTTTTTAGAGCCAGGCTCGCTGTTTCTCCTGGTTTCAGTCTTGATGTTATTTCAGCTAAGCTAACTGTCCTTTACCTACACCAGGGAGAAGTATCTGAGCGCTTTCACACTTGCAGAAAACTCCTGAAAAACCCTGGTATCAATTACTGACAAGCTCTGTATTTCAGAAAAAGATGAACTACTGTATACGGTAAGCTTAACTTTACAAACAGGATCGTAATATTAGTCGACGTTATATCATTTTTTCATACATATATTTACCATGCAACTTTATCAATAGCAGTTTCAGGGGGTTACATTTACTCCACTTTTCTGTGGCGCTGTTCTTAATAACATGCTTCTAGCAGCCATTTGACCCATGACTAACAACGTCACCTCTCTTTACCTATTTTCTTAATGCCTTCCTCATTTACTCGGCCTCTCTGTTTTCTCATTTTAAAAACCCTGTAAAAGATTTCTTGTTTCCTAACATCCAGCGTTGATTGCTCTGTGTCTCTCCGCTCCCCAGCATTCTGTTTGAAGCATTCATCGGTCGCTGATCTTTACAGGGAACCGGGCTGTTATAAAAAGGAGGCTGATTGACGGGCTGTTTGGCCTCAAGCGGAGAGGGATTGTTGTCTGGCTGTGGGACCAGGTCACAGGTCACGGTCCAGAGAGCCTGAGACAGAAACCAGATCACAACAGAAGGCTAATTATCATGCATTGTAGCTGGACTCCTGCTGGGACTCCGCCTTCACTTTCACCAACAGGTCACAGTGAAAGCACAGGACCCCCGACATTTAAAACCTGGTGAGGCTCATGATAAATAGAAAATGTCTTATTTAATGTGTCCAATATAGTGTTTGTACACTTACACAGAAGTCCAGCCACATTTTTTAAATCAGACGTTATCCAGTGGCATTGATATAAAGGTAACAAAGATAACAAACCCACAAATAAACTTTGATCCAGCTTGGTGTGAATAAATGATCAAAGTGTTCGGATATGAAAATTAATGCACAGAGCTTTGAGGAAAGTTTTCCAATCTAGCTTGATTTTTTTTGCCGATATGTTTCAGTGAAGCTGAAGAAAGTCAGTGAAGACGAGGGCGAGAGAAGCAGAGATGAGCCGCAAGGAGCCTTCGAAGAAAAAAACGAAATCAAGGAGGCTGCAATGAGGACTCTTAAATGTTACACAGGATACCAGGTAAGCATCTGAGATCAGATAAACCATTATTCATCCCACAACAGAGAAATGTACAGTGTTAGCAAAGAGCCAACAAACCCCATGTACAGAAGCTTAAGTCCTCAAGAGCGGGCAGTCCAGGTTTGAATCCAACCTGTGGCTCCTTCTCCGCATGTCATCCCCCCCCCCCCCCCCCCCCCTCTCTCTCTCTCTCCCTCCCCGGTTTCTGACTCTTATCTACTGTCCTGTCTCAGAAAAGAAAAGTCATAAAAAGCCCCAAAGAGAATCGGTGATAGCCTGGCGGTTATGACACATGCCCCATGTTTGGAGGTGATAGTTTTCTGCTCTCCCCCTCTCTCTCCTCCCAACATTTCATGAATCTCTGCTGCTCTCATATCAGAAACACAAAAAGGCCCAATAAATATCTTTAGCCCCAAAATGAATGTAAAATAAATGTTTTTACATGTGTCATTTGAGTGACGCCTGGCTGACTGAGTGCTGTTAGTCAGTCAGTCAATGTGTGTGTGGAGGATTACATACTGATAGTTGAGTACCTGTGCAGCAGCAGCAGCAGCAGCAACAGCAGCAGCGGGCGTGTGAGTGTATTTCTGGCCCCGGATTGTCCTCGTGGTTCAGTGAGCCGGCAGTGCAGCCTCCTCAGTAATAAGGATTCATTATCTGTGGGAGGCACAAGGAGAGAACGTCCGCTCAGATGCCTCTCAAATACGCTGTCATCCTACGTACCTGCATACATATCATTACACCTCCTCCAACTTATTCAGTGCAATTATTACATCAGCAGCATGCATTCAAATATTTTTCAGACTCAAACAATAACTAATAGTTCTTCTGCTCTCAGTTAACTAAAATGAGGAACATGGAAGAACACATGCTTGCAGGTCAGTGCATCTCAATCACGGGGAAACGGCGCCATCTACTGAATAATAGACACCACTGCTGCATTTAGTAGAAGTGGATAAAACTGAACCTGAAGTCAGAATCAATGAAAAGGACAATGTCACTAGTGGTGTCACTTTTCCCCAGTGAACAGTAAAAATCACTGTTTGCTTATTGAATCCCTTTGCCTTGCTTTGCTGGTTAACTTTTTTTAAGGGAGTCATCTGTCTGATATTTTAAACTTGAGGTTAAATTAATTTTTCAGGATAACAGGATTGTTCATTTTAACTTCATGCATACAGGTTACAAATATTTCTTATGAAAACAGTAAATATATGTGATCTCAGTGACATAACGGGCCGTAAAACAGAAGGTTTTCTGAATGTTGCTTAGTGCTCATGATGGATTAACGCCGGGTCTTTGTAGATGATATACCAGAGAATAAGCTCTTTTACCTGCTCTTTGTAAAGTGTCTTTGAGATAACAGTTGTAGGGCGGCAGTAGCTTAGTCTGTAAGGACTTGGGTTGGCGGTTCAAGTCCTGATGGGGACCAAATCTGGAAATACAACAGAGTGTAAAAATGTAGTTTCCCCTTTCGGATCAATAAAGTATATCATCTTTGAATTGGCGCTATACAAAGAAAGATTGATTGATTGAAGGATAAACGATATTTGTAATAACTGTTTTTTTTAAGGGGTTCCAGGCAGCCTAGTGGTTATGTCACAGGCCTCGTGTACAGAGGCTGTAGTCCTCGTCTCAGTGCTCCTGGGTTTGAATCCACCTCTAACCCTTTGCTGCATGTCACCCCCCCTGCTCTCTCATCCCAACGTTTCCTCTCTCTCTTAAGCTGTCCTATCAAAAATAAATAGAAGAACCTGCCCTTAAACACCTGCAAAGCTACAGAGGTCATGTGAGGTGTGTTCTAATACAGGAGAGTAAACATGTGCAACAGGTGTTCAACATTCATCCAGAGTACAAATACAACATTTACATATTTGTTTTTACAAATCCTTCAGGGCAGCTCAAAGACGCTTGTTTTTAGTAAGTCAGGTCGGGGAAGAGAACACTTGAACTGTGCAAAACAAAGGTTTCATAAAAAAAAAGATATGTGTGTTCTTACTGAAGAAATAAACAAACAAAAGGAAAACAATGGCTGCTTTGTTTCAGGGTTTGCAAGTACATGACAGTGGAAAAGTCAAATCAGTTTTTGTTCTAGGTAACAATAGTTCACGGTGGAAGAGAGGAAAGCAGACAATAACTGAACACCATATTTATGATAAATCTAAAAATGTCTCGTGTGTGTTGTTCTGTTTCTTCACACTGGAAGATAAAAAACTCAACTCAGACTTTAAAGCTTGAGTGTCTGACTTTGAGATAAACATGAACAACAGCTCTCTTAACCTCATGAATCTCTTATTTCACTTATTATGAGAGTTATAATCTTGTGACTGTGGTGACATTTAATACATTTTATATCAACAAGCAAAGCTTTCCTAGAGTCGGCTACATTCACTCAGAGTATCGGAGCGTTTGATGAAAAAAGAAAAGAAATGTCTACTCTCAAAGGTTTCTGATACTATAGTTGAAGACACTGAGAGCTCAGAGAACGCTTCAGATCCAAAAATCATTCATGACTGACTGTCAAAAGTATGTCTACACTTTTTGTGTAATTACTCTTTTTGCCAGAAGGGGGCAACAAAAAGCCCAGGCTATATAAAATGCCAGTGTCGGCTTGTTAAAGTGCGTTCACACATGCACAAAACTCCTGAAGTTTTTCAGGGTGAGGTGCATGTGTGGACGCAAACAGCCGAACTTTCTTTGGAGCTTCCTGGTATTTTTTTCTGCAGAAAGTCCGAGTGACGTGAGAACGCAGCATCAGGAGAATGCACCTCGAGGGAGTGGGAGGTGACGTTTATTACCTGCGATCGTTTCATGACTGTCTGCATGCAAACTGCTGCAATCTTCTGTGTTGTTTTTCCTGCCAGGTATTTTCTTCTCCGCTTTGCTGTTGACATTGAGTGTGTCACTATAACACGTAGCATTGATATAAAGACAAATATTCTTATTATAGCGTCGGGTAGCGGACTCTTTAGTTTCATGCACCACTATGTTATCTCTCTTTTTACGTCGTGTCTTGCCTTCAGGTTTGAGGGACTTTAAGATTTATTTTTAGGCTTTTTGTGCCTTTAATGGAGAGATAGGACAGTGGATAGGGGCGGGACTTGATCCCAGGCCGCCCGCCCAGAGGACCACAGCCTCCATGCATTGGGCGCGCACACTAACCACTGCGCCACCAGCACTTTCATTATTTCTCAACAGTAAGACCTCAAGTTGATTTTCTTCTCCAGAAAAAGAAAGCTATTTAAAATGGTTAACTCTTTTAATAGTTAAGCATTTAGTTCAGTTGGCGACATGATGTCTCATCAAGGAAAAAACATGTCAACTGTACGTGTGAAGTTGTTAAAATAAAAAGTCACGTTACACTGTCAGAGCTGCTGGCCAATATTATCACACTGAGTGGATGCATGACGTCCTTTTTGGTTTGTTGTTTCCTTAATTAGCATAAAAACATACATGGGAAGTGTTCTATCTATCGAAGACAAAAAAACATCTCAAATCTTTACACTATAACTCACACTGCACACTCATGTCTGATTTCCTCACTCACAGCAGGTGCAGGCTGTTTAATCTCTTCTACATCTACTCAACCTCACACTGTTGTTCAGGGCGATAGAAGAGTGGAGTTGGACTCATCTGGCCCACTCTCCATCGTTTGTTCTTTTTTAAACACACTCACTTGAATTAGAGTGCGGCAGAGTGTTGGGTCAGGTACAGTGCAAGGTCCCTGGAGCTGTTTAGCAGTTAAGTGGCCGTAATGCATTTAGTGTAAAGTGACTGGGATTGGGGGGGCTTAGCCACAGCTCTCCGCCTCATTCTTAGAAAAGTACCTCCAGGTGCTAATACCAGCCGGATTTGTGGCACTCATTCACAAACAGCTTGACTTCTGCAGCACAGAGTCACTCTCAGTCTACCTCCCCTCTCCATTTTTATCCTTTTTTTTTCAGTCTGTCTGTCTTCTACTTCACTGTGTCTGTCGCTTACATGATTCATGTCCGTCTCCGCATAGCAAAAACCTGTCTTTCATAATCCTCTCCACTGTCTGTCTCACTTCTTTCTTTTACCACTAAAGTCTCCTCCACACTTTCACTCCTCGCAGTCTCCTTCTGAAGCGTTCCCCGAGTTTTAAATCTCTCCCCTCTCTCTCTCTCTCTCTAATGTCTCTCGACGGCGCCTTACGAAACCAGCCACCCCTCAAAGTTGCGTGCTCGCTGTACTCGTCCTACATTTCTGAATACACACTCGTCTACGCTGAATGAGCAGTCAGTTAGAGGGAGACAGACACTGCAGTGCTTCAATATGAGGGGTGTGGAAGATGTCTGGAGAGCCCGCTCGCTCTGCAACCTACATGTGTGTGTGTTTGTGACATATTTTATGGATTGATGAGTCACAGGTTGTACATGTAGAAGCCATGAAATGTGTACAGTAAACACATAAACGCTGAGCTTGTGTGTGTGTGTGTAAGAATCCTCTTTGCATGTGTGTGCAAAGTAAAAACAAGTATAACAAACATGCACTTTTCTTTTCTGTACATGCAACATTGCACGTCCATATGTTTGCATGCTACAGGAGGCTCCATAATGTACACGGTATCCCCGATAGTGTGTGTGAGTGTGTTTGCTTGCACAGGGCTAGGCGCAGTGTGTGTGTGTGTGTGTGTGTGTGTGTGTGTGTGTGTGCTCCAGTACACGTACAGCTTATGTAACGCTCAGGCATGTTCTAACTCCACTGCGTCTGCTGTGTGTGTGTAGGCGCTTGCTTGTATGCGTGCGCCTAGTTGTGTGTAGCAAGGAGAAGTGTACCCGCTTGCTTGTGTGCATATACGTGTGTGTGTGTGTGTGTGTGTGTGTGTGTGTGTGCGTGTGCCAAGCAGACTGCAATGCCGCAACCAGCCAGCTCTGTATCATCATTGACCAAACTCGCCATCTGTGCCTGTAAGCTATAGAAACAGCAAGTCGCACTGCTTCACAGCAATGCACACACACTTTGTGCGTTGTTTTGTAATCGCAGGGGGACATCACTGAGTCGTTGTGTGCGTTGGTGTTTGTTGCACACGCACACAGCCGTGTTTAAGTGTGTATGTGTGTGTGCACTCGTGCGTGTTTAACAGTGATTTTTTTTTCCAGCCTGTTAGCATGTTGTCAAGTATTCTTCAGTGCATTAGAGCCTGTACCTGCTTGTTCACATGCCTGTCTGCTTTGTGTGTGTTTGTGTCACTGTGTGTGTGTGTGTGTGTGTGTGTGTGTGTGTGTGTTTTGTGCGCAGGCAGGGAGGCCCACGGTGTATATGGGTCACTCTCTCAGGAACCATAATTCCACGTTTGGTCCAACTTACTCTCTGGGGTTTCACTCTTCCTGTTTGGCCAAGCTGATGGCAACAAGCATAATGACCTCACCACATCACTCGGTCATTGGCCTGCAGACCCCGTGCCTCTCGGCCAATCACGCGCAGCTCTGGTGACGTACAGCCTCCAGCGGTCGCTCCGATTGGCTGCGGAGGAGGGACTTAGGGACGCTGGGCCGTTTGGAGCGCCTCTGATTAGCTGGGAGGAGGAGAGGGGGAGTCTGTGAGAGGGATGGAGGGAGAGGCAGAATGACAAATTGGGAGATGGTGTTTTTTGGGACTCCTTTGAAACTACACTCAACCTGTGGCTCAAAGAGAGCATGTATAAAAGACACTAGGCTGCATGTATGATTACATATACAAAACAAACATCTGGTAGATAGTTAACCAGTCTTATTAAAGCTTTTTTGTTTTTTTACGCGTGTTAGGTGAAGTTATAAAAAGCATGAGGCAGCATGGGACGTGACATATTGATCTATATCAAATTGAATATGTCATGCAAGCCCTTTCCGTGCACTGCAAGGACTTAACCCCGTTTCAAACACAGACCAATCTACGCTTGCTTTTTTTTTTTTTTTTTTTTTGCTTGCGCACAAATGAAGAAAAGAGATAAATCCAAAGGAGAAAAAAGAGAGAGAAAAAAAAAGATTTCATTCCCGTCCTGCGTGCTTGTAGAAGTCACACAGACATGCCCACAGAGGAGCCTCATTGGCCACTGCGACCTCTCTCTCCCAACAGCTGTTCTGTGTTTTCCCACACTGCGATTGGCCGCGGCGCGACGTCCGTCAAATTTACTTTGACGCGCGGCTCCGCCCCCAATCCTCTTCCGCGGGATCCCATTGGCTACTGTACGCATTCGTGCTCCGCTATTGGCCACCCCGGCTGGTTGTCAAGGCTTTGGGCTTCATTCACCATTTTGCGACTGTAGTGTAGAATGTACAGGGCAGTAGTTTTTCCTCCTTTTAAGTTGCTTTGCCGGAGAAACATGAACGGTCGCTGACTGGCAGCTGCGGACGACTGGCCACTCTGCCCTATTTTACCCGGCGGACTCCACAGAAAATCACTCTGGGGAACTATATATTATCTCTGGTGAGTATAAGCTGCCCACAAATCTTTCTCCTGCAGCACTGCAGTGGGGCTTGTTGTGCTTTTTCGCCGAGCTGCTAACGTTGTTCATGTTTACTGTGGCCATAAACAGTATTAGCAGTTGAGTTGATTGAGCGTATTTTCCGATCACTGGGTGGCCTGCGGAGAGGAGCAGAGGGCGGATTGGGTGTCTTCTGTGAGAAAAAAAAGGGAGCGGTGCGGTTAGACATAGTGAGCTCGAAACTTTTCCACTAGAAATAAATTCAACGCCATGACAGCCTCTGGACTTCCTAGAACAACTCTTATTTTTTTAGTGCGTTGTCTCCAAAACTCCTTGACGCTTGTCATTCCTCCTCCTCCTCTTCTTCTCCCTTACATTGACACATTTCTTCCTCTTTTTCATGAATCAACGTGGCTGTAGGGGGTTTGTAGGCCTGCTCCCTTGGACTACTTTGTTGCCACATATTGTTACTTTCTCCCCCCCCCCCTCCTCTCTTGTATGCAAATGACGACAAAGGTCGCTGCAAAGCTTTCCCGGACGGCTCGAGCTATGGTTTTACGCGACTGTCACTTTCGGATGGGCCAAAAAAAACAACAACAACAAAAAAAAAAAAAACAACACTTTAACCATTGTTAGTCGTTGTGTTGTGATGGATTGACAAAGTTAACGCGTTCATCTGCCCGGCACACATCTCACAGTCACGCAGCATAGTGAATATGTGTCGTATTGCATGGTATTAAGGGTCGATATGTGCGTTAAAGTTGTCATTTCCCGGGGAGAGTGAGTGGAGGATTTCCAAGCGGCCTTGTGTGTAGTTGAGGCCTGGTCGCTGCACGCCACGGCCTGCTGTGTTGTGGAGTAAACTGGTAGTAATCGGTGTACTACGAGGGCTTGACACATAGTCGGTACTATCCAGCTAAACCAGAGGTGACGACATCACCTCCTGTAGTTTGCATATTGTGCTCTGGGGCCTTGTCTGGCTGATATTAACAGCTGTTATCTACTCTGGATTATGAAAGTGTCAATATATTTATCCTTGCTGACCTGTCTAAATGAAGCACTGTAGTAATCCTGTTATAGACTCTCAAAGGGCTGCTAATGCTAATGACAAAACTTTTTATGGTCATGCATTGTGGTGTTGGTAAAAATATAAAGAGTTATAAACACACAGGAAGCTTAAGATGAGCTACAGGGGACTGCCTGGTCGTAATACGTTCACATATGGACACTGTAAGGTGAATCACAACAGAGACATGCAAGAGCTGATGAATGATATGAACAGTTAGATATGCAGACAACACTGTAGTTCAAGAGCATTACATATTGAATTTGTACAGTGTGAGTTTGCTTTAGCCCCGTTTCTGTTGAAAAGGTGATTAATAAATGACCTCAACTTGCACAATCGCTACGCTGAATGATGCCTCCACAAAGGTAGAAACATAATGTCTTTGTCCCCTCACATGACTTTACTCTGCCTACAGTCGTGTTTACTGTGTTTTCATGTTCACCTCTAAAGATAAACACTTTTATGCAAATACAACAAGGGCCCGGCTGACAAACTGGTGAGAGAATATTACTGTTCAGATACGGGACTGTCCCAGGTGTTTTTCTTTTTTTTTGTCTGATTTGCACCGATGTCAGAGCTGAATGTTTTGAGGAAACTACGATGTGCTTGTGGTGGTAAAACTTGTCATCACAAACCTCGTACTGAAGAGAGCTTTTTTCCAAAATGACTTGAGACTGGAGGATCTCATTTCACTTTTCACTCCATCTTTTAAGACAAAAAAACAAAACAAAAAAAACGTGAAACCATTGGACAGTGTCTGTGTTTTTGATCTGTAATCTGTGATCACGACTCGGCACTTTATCTGGGAACCGATTTGCACATGCTTGTTGTTTTCTCTTACCTCATTGTTTTTAAACTGTTTCTTAATCATGTCATATTTATTTTATATTTATGACGTGTGCTGCTCCCTTCTTGACCAGGTCCCCCCCCCCTTGTGAAAGTGATCTTAATTACCTGGTTCAATAAAGGTTAGATACAAAATAAATAGGTTTGAACCCAGACTAGGGCTGGGAAATTAATGGGAAATCTTTAGGGAAGACAACAGCGAACAAAAAGAAGTCAAATGTAAACACTGCAGAAAAACTGTTTGCAAGAAATGCAAGTTATTTATTTTCTTCTGTTTTAGACTAAAATGTGTCATTTTCATTTCGGTTTCAATAAATACCCACAAAATAGTTAATCAGATATGCACTCTATCTTTAGAAAACATATCCCAGCTTTAATAGTTGAGCATATTTAAAGTAGAGACCATGTCAGTGAACTATGAGGGCAAAAAACAAAGACAAAATAATCGTTCATTCATTTTAATCGAGTCAAAATGTTCCATAAATCGTGATGCTGATCTGAGCCCGTATTGCCCAGCCCTACCTCAGACCTATAACCAAACTCTCAGCAAATGTAGCAGGTCAGACGTTAGTCCACACCAGGTTGACTGTAGATAATAATCACACTAAATATCTTTAATTTAAGTGTTTTGTTTCAGAAAGAAGTCTTCTGAGTACCTTTGCATTGTTGCATCAGAGCAAAATTCACTTTATCTTTCGCCATATTCAAAGCACAACACACACATCAGTGGCCCCCTGATGTTTTTAACACCATCATAAACTAGCTAACAGACTTTATATTCATGGTTATTACCAGGTGCTTTTGTCTTAAGCTGCTATTAGTTTTATTCATGTGATTAAACCCGTAACTGGACGATTACTTAGCAACTCTAAATCAAAAAGCGCGCTCGAAAAGGTCGAGGTTTTTATTTTTTTCACCTCACATGACTTGCATGAGCTTGATCCTGCCTGCAGTCATGTTTACTATGTATTCATGTCAACCCACCAACAACAAGTAAACACTTTAAAGCAAATAAATATATAAATATATATATTTATATATACCTGAGACCCCAGGCCTACTATAGCGTCCATATAGGCTCCGCTGCTCCATATTTCACAGAGGGGAGTGCACGTTGCATCAGTTAGTCTATACGCTGTTATCATTAGGCCCATGACTCTGACACCAGCTGTTGTACACAGTGCACTACTGAGTAAACACACGTAGCATACCACTATCGTGACCAAGTAAGGCAGACTGCCTAATCATTTTATGGTGGCTGCTCTATGGCTGCCTGTCCTAAATAGGGATTTACATAGAGCACAGTGAGCTCTCTAACACTCTGTGTGCACTATCAACTATCATCACATAGATGTTTGCTGTGTGTGTGTGTGTGTGTGTGTGTGTGTGTGTGTGTGTGTGTGTGTGTGTGTGTGTGTGTGTGTGTGTGTGTGTGTGTGTGTGTGTGTGTGTGTGTGTGGCCTTGAGACAGGCGGCACTCATCTCTGAAAATGGATTTCTCTCCAGACGATATGATGTAGCAGATATTAAAAGGAGCTGAATGAACGCGAGCCTTCACAGTCACAAACAGGAAGGCAGCGAAAGGGAAAAGAGACAGGCAGACAGAGAGAAGGAGTCTGGTGGGAGGAAGGATGTAGAAACAGGGACAGACACGCAGACACACAAACTGACAGACAAGTCACTGACAAGTAGACGTGCCTCGTGGTGTTTGATAGACATCAATCCAGAACATCTTGACAGATGGAGTGAGAAATAAAATGAAAAAAATAACAGATCGTATAGGGAGTGTTTCATTCTCCCCCTCTTCTACACTTGTTGTTAACATCTCTCTGGCACTCTCAGCTGTGAGGAGACTCTTGTGTTGGAAGAAATGAGGCAGAGCACACAGCAGCGAGGACCTGAGGCAAGTCCCGCGCGTATAAGCCACACAGCAAACAAACCAGTTAAATGACACCAGACCCCGGTTCAACAAGTCAGCAAAAGCAATCTTTTACTTTCTAAATGGAGGCAGAACTTTGAAGGAGTCCGGTGTGGAATCAGCGGTTATTCTCGTTGACATTGGCGCGGTTGAAAGATATAACAAATGACTCTAGTGTGAAAAAAATAATAATTTGGAACATCACTGCTTTTTCTGGATGACTGCAGGGCGAAATGAAGATAAAGACTTAAGTGGAAGCATGTGAAAGAAAGTGAGAAATGTGAGGGAGAAATCAATATCTGAGAGAGAGAATGCAGGCAGGGGACAAGAATGAAATTGTAATAGTAGCGAAGACAGAGAGGGAGGAATAAAGTAACGGGAAGTTAGGTAATGGTCTTCCACAGGAAATGGAGTTTGTAGGGGCGGATTGACTCCGCTTTGAAATACATAGATAAAGGTCGCCAGAGAGAGAGAGAGAGAGAGAGAGAGAGAGAGAGAAAGAGAGAAAGGGAGGGTTTCAGTATGCGTGCAAAGAGGAATTCCCCCGCCTCTACTGCCCTGGCCAAGAAGAAGTAGTGTGTGAGAGGAGTGTATGCAGAAAGGCTTGTCTGGGCAAATTGCAAAATGCCTCTCATTATTTCCATACTGTGTTGTAGGGATACATTCTGTTTACCCTACAATATGGCCTCGTGTTTTCAATATGTACCTGGTATGGATGCGGGCCTTGTGTTATGTGAGTAGCTCATGTTATGTAATGAATTAATGTGTAATGAATTCGTAGATGAGTCATTTTTGTTACTACTCCAGTACTATGGTGCATCATTTAGCAGGGAATACCTTTCTTAAAATCAATGTTTAAATGTTTTATTCTTGTTTTTTTGTGAAACCAAGTCTTAATTTTGAGTGCTTTTGTTTTGAATTACTTTGTCATTTCAGTTTGTTTTTTTGCTGTTGATACATTTTTAATTTCTTAATTCAGCAACTTCTTTTTTTAAGCTGAACAGTCGGTAGGTATCTTGCATGGTGAATAGGCTTTGTGCATGTCTGAATGTGTTTTCCACATGAGTAACCCACACTCCCTGATCCCTTTCTTCCAGAGTCTCTGGAATAAGGTGGGCAAGTGCCGGAGTCGCGCAAAGAAGACGAGAAAGGATGAGGGAGAGAGGCCCCGGCAGAGGAGGAAAATAGAGAGGAAAGAAGGGGGAAACGAAAGAAACAAACAAGGCAAAGCAAACGAGGAACGCCAAAGAGAATCTCTGGGATAAATAAATAAAAAAGACTTGTTTGGATAAAAAAGCAGGCTAGATGAAAAGATGAAGCCGATAAAAAAACAGGGCCGACGCTCTCCTCCTTCAACTCGGGCAAAAGGGGGGAAGCGTCGAGGAGCGGGGGATGCCCCAGAAGGAGGGGAGAAGAGGGACTCGGATGAGAACCGAGACAGAAGCAGATCCCCTCCAGACAGAGCACCCTCTTCTTCATATTCGTCTAACTCACACTCAGAATCCTCACAGGTAGACCCAATCAGAGCCCGTGGCCCTTCAGAGGAGGAGGCGCTCCACAGAGAAGGGTTGTCGGAGTCAACGGTGTCGCTCGCGATGGATTCTGGGAAATTGTTGTCATCCTCGGATGATAGATCAGGGAGGTCAGCTGTGAGCGGTAGCAGCCACAGTGACAGTGGTGGTAGCAGCAACAGTAGTACGCCGAGCGCCAACAACAGCCCGAACCCAGCGCTCAGCCGGAAAACAGCCACGTTTAAGGCTCGAGTTCCCAAGAAGAAGTATACCTCTGAACACTGCTCGTCTACTACTGGTAACCATAGCAACCCTTCCTCTAGCACACCCCCTCCACTTCCTCTCGGTGGTGGGGTCATCAACCACGGGTTAACGGGTTCAGGAAGTGACATCTGTGTCTCACACCCTGATGGCAACAGTCAGAGTAGGACCATGATGGACGACTTCCACAGCAGGACTACTGGCAGGGAGGGGAATCTGAAAAGTTCCCCAGGACCCCCTCCTCTGTCACTAGTGGGGGAGAGGGAAAGGCCTGGAAGAGGTGAAGGAGTCAGAGATGCAGAGCGGGTGTCGCCCAGCCCCCTGCCCCGCTGCTCCTCAACAGACACTGCCAGCGAGCACTCAGCTGACCTAGAAGTAGTCGGCGACTCACACGCCGTCATACATGCACCCACCAGCCTCCCTGATGCGCTGTCTGATGCTCTCGCCAAAGGGCTGAAGAATCAGCGTGTCCTTGCTCGCCAGATGAGGAGGAGTGACGAGGAGGAAGAAGGTGAAAGGAGTAACGGAGGGGTGAGTTCGGACTTGGTGTTTCGGGCTGGGGTAGTCCGCAAGGTCAGTGGTGAATTTGGAAGTTTGGAGGTGCAACTGAATGGGGAGAAGACACTGTGCTGTTATCCATATCGACATGACAGTCCTCCAGGGGTGGTGGACATTATCCTAGATGCCTCGCCACCTGGAGTCCATCCGATACCCATTGGAACCCGTGTCTGTGTACCATTTGGCAATGAAGAGGGCAGTGAGGGCCAGTGGCAGTGGTACAGAGAAGGTGTGGTGACGCAGGTGGACACACACCCTGCAGTGGCCAACCGCTATCGTGTCCTTTTGTCCGAGGAAAGATCTCTGTCTGTGGACGAGGAAGAGATTTGCAGAGGGTCAGCTGGTGCTACCCAGGCAGTTTGGGTCTCCCGACAAACACTCAGGCTTCTGGTGCCACCTTGGGACCTGGATTTGCCATCTGGAGCGGGTCGAGATAGAGAAGAAGGGGTCAGGGACAAAGAAAGGGAGCGGGAAGACAGGGAAGAGATAGATGTGGAGAGGGAGGTGTGCCGTTTGAGCCAAGCGATGACACCTAGTGTAGGGTCAGTATTGGGGAGAGGAATACCTTACCCAGGCATGGTGTCTGTTTCCTCTTCATCTGGCCACAACATCACCTCCCCTGTAACCCCAGCGTCAGTCCTTAGCCTGGCTCCGGGGCGAGAGTGGGAAGGGGAGAGGGACCTCCAAAGAAAACAGGATAGAGATAGGGAAAGAGAGCGAGAAAGGGAGAACAGTGTAAAGCAGCAACAGCAGCACCAACATCAGCAACACCACCCATACATGCCACTCACCCCTGAAGAAGACATGGAGGTGTCCCACTTTAACATGGTCCCAATGGGGGCAATCATACCTGGGGCCAAACCAATGGCAGTTCCCCAACACCGCCACATTGTATCTAAGCCCCCACCTGGCTACCTCAATCCCCACATGTCCGTGGTGCGGGGCATCGGGATACCCCCTGCACACCTGGCCTTGAACCCCCATCCCCCTCCTTCACCTGTCCTGTTAGGCCTTGATCCAGCAGCAGTTGCAGCAGCTGGTGCTGTCATCACCAACCCCCAGCTCCCTCCTCTCCCTCCCATCTCCTCCTCCACCCCATCCTCCTCCAGAGTAGAGAAGGCCTCAGGAGGAGGGTCTTCCAGTGGAGGAGCAGGCGGTGGATCAGGATCAGGTTCGAACTCGTCCTCCTCATCACGCTCCCGCACCCCACTGACGGCTGCCCAGCAAAAGTACAAGAAGGGAGATGTGGTGTGCACGCCAACGGGCATCCGTAAGAAGTTTAATGGGAAGCAGTGGAGGAGGCTGTGTTCTAGAGAGGGCTGCTCTAAAGAGTCCCAGCGCCGAGGATACTGCTCCAGACACCTCTCAATGAGGACCAAGGAGATGGAAGCCAGTGGTGGCAGCCGGGATCGTGGAGGAGCCAGCAGCACAGGGACCCTGACGCCATCTGACCTTCGTCTAAGTGGCGGGAGGGCCAGCTCAGAGTTTGACTGGGATGAGACGTCTCGGGAAAGTAGCGAGGCCAGCAGTCGTGGAGGTGACTCCCGCCCTCGCTTGGTCCTTCCCTCTCTGCTCCCCCAGGACCTGTCTCGTTTTGACTTTGATGAGTGTGAGGCAGCAACCATGCTGGTGTCCCTGGGTGGTTCCCGTTCAGGCACTCCATCGTTCTCGCCTATCTCCAACCAGTCGCCCTTTTCCCCAACCCCATCACCCTCGCCCTCTCCACACTTTGGCTTTCGTCCTGCCAATTTCAGTCCAATTACCGCTCCTTCACTTACCCCCCGGCGTCCTCGTCATCTAAGTGGCACTAAGATGGGCACACCAGGGGTTGAGCGAGAGCGCCATCTCTCTGGAATTTTGCCCACTTTTCAGACCAACCTGACTTTCACAGTCCCGATGAGCCCCAGCAAAAGGAAGCTCGACTCCCACCCTCCTCCTCCACTGCCTGCAGTCCATGACTACCAGACCAAACCTGAGCAGCATCAACTAATAGGCATAGGGGGAGCTATGGTTGGAGAAACAACCATGGGCCACTGTCCTGCAGCTTTCAGAGTCCTCTCCCCCCAGAGTCAGCCCACAACTCCTTCCTCACTTTCCTTCCCCCGGCCTCGAAGTGCCACCAGCAGGCCACCATCCTCTACTGCCTCCACACCCCCACCCATGCTGGTCTCTCCCACTCCTCCTTCCCCACTGCCCCAGGAACCTTCTCCTCGTCGTATTGTGCCCCTCCGTGATTCACCAGTCATTGTCCGCAACCCAGATGTACCCCTACCTAAGTTCTCTGATGGCCCACTAGGAAGGAGAGAAAGAAGCCGGTCCAGAGAGCACAGCCAGCCCCAACACGCAGCTCCCCCCGGCCTGCAGGTCCCTGTTCCAATCAATGGGGCTACTACCAACGGTGCTGTTCTCCTGCGCAACCCCACATCCACACTTGTCCTGGTCACCTCCAGTTCGGTAAGAAAGTCACAATTATTTGGGGCATGCTTTTTAAACCTTATCCAAATTTATGGAATCTGCTTGAATGAATCTAATACTTGCAACACTTGCAAAAATATGAAGTTTTTGTCAAATTTGATCGATGCTTATTTCTCTTTTTTATTGTAAAATGGGCTCTTTATAGCCTCAAGAAAGTTATAAGTGACCGATTAACTCCACTTTTAAATGAAAATAAATCAAGAGAGTACTCCAGTTGAAACTTTGAGTATCAAATAAAATCTGTGACCCTTGAAGTTGGTCCTTGGAGTCACAGAGTCATGGCAGAAAATGCACCACAATGATCTTATAAACATCTGTCACAACTCGAGTTAGTGTGAAATTAAAGCTCTGTTAGTAGCTTTATTTTTTAAAGAATCCTTTGAGTGGACAAACATACCGAAGAAAGGATCAACAGCAATGAAGTGGTGTATGCGGCTGATTTGTTTTATCTGCTAACTTTCAGTATTTAAAAACAAAAAGTTTAGTTTTGGGTTGAGTATAATTTTGAAAGAAAGAACATTTCTGTTATTATTATTTTGCTTTGGGTCAATCCTCTATGCTAATACAATATCTTTCTGATGTTCCCTTCAGTCCCTGACTCCAGCTTCAGTGGGTAACCCTGCCCTGTCCAGCCCCTCCAGCATCGGGTTAATGCCCACTTCATTGGGCTCAGTCCTATCCTCCTCTGGATCCGGGGGCAGAGAGAGAGAGAGGAAACCTGAGGGACACCAGGACGCCTCTGGAGGGGCCCTACCACAGCCGGTAGCCTGTCACCCTACCCCGACTGCCCTTCTGCCGCTCATACTGCCAGCTGAGTCGCCTCACCCTGCTCCACGCAAGCAAATCATTATGGGACGCCCAGGAACTGGTAAGGAATGATCGGAGGGGGGAAATGGAAAACATAATGGCGCTGTGGCTTTGTTCACGTCAGATACAAAAGTCTGCCGAGCTACACTTTCAATGTACAGTGGGAAGGTATCGTCTGGAGCTAATGTACTCTAACTTAGTACTTCTTGTTTTCATTATCTCTCGAGGGTTACAGGAGTGTCGTCTAAGTGCTCTGGCTATGACTCATGTACACATTACTATTGTTTGCTTGCACTGTAAGAAAGTAAGAGGAGATATTTTTACCGCCTTGATTTGCCTTTTTAGGGCTCTTTCAGTTCCTAGTGAAAATGTGTTATGTGGCAACAACATTTAAGATGAGTTAAATTTTGAATTTTTGGTCAAGATTATGTTTTGTATCAATAGCACACGGTGAACACTTGCTTTATCAGGTGGTCCTTAAACTTCCTCACAATAAAGCAGGAAAATAATATCATTAATGCACAATATTAAAAAAAAGAAAAGCATCAATCACATACATTATAGATACCGTTTTTGTAAATGTATACATTCATTTTTGACCGACACTTGAGTATCACACATGGTGGTAGATGGTTTATTTCTTATTTTGGTTATGGTCATTGTGATTTATAGTTCTCTGAAATTCAAGCTGTATTCACTCCATAAGATAAGAAGGAGTAAAGTGTTGTGTGCTGGAGTTTGAAGGGGGTGACGTTTCTTGTAAACCCGGCTTTAAAGAGTATATTTTGGCAAAAAGCTGTTGTGAAAGTATTTTGTCAGCTTCCTGAGAACACAGTTGGATATAAGAAGATTGGCCGCCGAGCAACGGAGGTGTTGGGTTAATCATATACTGTATGCTTGTTTCCATGCCAACCTTATAAAATTACAGCCAAAACTCTGAAATGTTACTTTGAATATATGAATAAGGAAGTTTTTGTTCCTACTTAAAATGCACAACATTTTCACGGTGTTTCATTTTAACATCACACTTTCTCAAACTGCGAACTGAAAGTGTGATAAATGTACAGGAATGCGTCTCAGGGCACACAGATATTGGTAATTTACAGCTTTTTTCAGTTTCATAGTTGATAACGACTAATTGATATGAGAAAAGTCATACTGACAGAGAAGGTCAAACTGTGTGTTTTCTAATGATATGTATGTTTCGATTTGCGTGGCAGGGACGACAGAAGAAGTTTAAAGCCATTAACACAAGAGTCAAAAGGGAAAAGTTCTCGCTTTTAGTATTTGGTATTTCCTAACTCTTCTCTGATTAATAATTTCTTGACTTGGATGAAGGGGTAAAGATGAAACCTTCATCCTCTGAGGCGTGAAAATCAGAAAAGGTTTGACATATCAGCGGCTCAGGTGGACTCCCAGACCTGCTGCACACTCTGTGTGATTTGTGCCTCAGTGTGTGTAGCGTCAAAGTTGTTGAGTGTGCGTGTGCAGGGGGGTGTCACCTATTTTATGTGTGGGCATGTGTGTGTTAGAGAGAGATAAGGGGTGTTTCACAGAAACTTATGAGGATATTGACATGTCTAGACATGCAGGACTGAGAGCTGGAGTTCAACAAGGACATCCACACCTCCTCCTCCTCCTCCTCCTCCTCCTCCTCCTCCTCCTCCTCCAGCAGCGTACACACACTCAAACTCTCCTGCACGCTCATCTCGATGTTCCAGACAATCAACAACCTCAGACAGGGCATCAAGGGCAGGTCCAGCGTGATGTGAATGTGTTTCATCACTCTCAGCAGTAAAAGGAGTAATTGTATTGCTGGCGTGTTGTCATGGATACACTGTTTCCAACGGTAGAATTAGCGCAGTAAAGCGTTGAGCCCTGAGCTGATTACCGAAGCGCGCTTTTATGTCTCTCTCCCTCTCACATCCCTCGCACTGCTGCTAACGGCCACCTGCCTCTGTAGCGTAACGTTTCCTCCGCCATACATTTTTAAAAACACCTAGAGCCACAGTGGGCCCAGAAACAAACACAGGCAGCAGGCAGCGGAGGCCCCACGGCTGAGATCTCTCCTATATATAGCCCAGCTCAAGTGCAGCTGCATTAGCATCACAAGTTTCATTACTGCTCTCTTTGAGTACATCTGCAGCCTTCGGTGGAGAACAGATAAGAGCTCTGATGGAGCTTGGTCCCATCTTGTTACGCCGCTCAAGAACTTTATTATTGCTGTTGCACCCACAGGAGAAATTATTTGCAACCTTCTCCCGCAGTAGTAAGGTGTAGTCCTGTCTGTCATTGTTCAGGTGATTTTAGAAGCATAGACAGAAGCATGCTGTCCCTTCGTCTGCATCACTGTGCCCTATCACTAAAAGGAAACAGATAAAGACAGATAAATGTCTAAGCAGTGTAATCTGTCTCTGATATTTTTCACAACACACCACTGTCAGTGCTTCCATGCAATATTCATGCCGTGACTCTCCAGGGTGTCAGCAGGTCCTCTGAAAGTTTAAAGAGTCTAAAGGCAGATTGATTTAGCACCTAAAAGGATTTGAGGTTTGTGTTATTCTATATTTTTCTCACCGTCAAAAAAATCTTAAAAACAGCCAAAAAAACAATTGAGTGCTAGTCTGACTCTCAGTTCAAATAAAATAGGTAGATACATGGTTAATGGACTTGAGCTTGTGAAGTGCTTTGACTGCTCAAAGCGCTTTTACACTGCATGATGGTAGAGGCTGCTGTGTAGTGAGACCATCAGAAGTAACGAATCCCATTCATACACCGCTGACAAAGTGTCTTAACCAAGGACACATTGGAATTGTGGCTGCAGGAGCTGGGGATCGAGACCTCGACCTTTCGGTTGAGAGACAACAACTCTACCACTGAGCCACAGCCGCCCCCGATAGATTCATACACTGAGTCGTGTCAGGAGTCGCTCTGGCAGAGTAGCGCCCTCATTAAGACAGTTTCCCAGTTCATTGTACTCCACCTTAAATCCATCTACTTCATCTGAAGCACATAAAAAAACCATTTTTAACTCTACAAAGTCAAATCTTAACAAACGGCAGTGTAGCTTTAAGAAAAGGTTTAGCGGTGGTGAATATCGCATTTGTTGGGGGATATTTTTAGCAGTGCTTTAATCCATATGTGGATGAGTGAAGAAGTAGGTTTGTGTTGGTTTAACGTGGAACAGCGCCCGTGTTTCAGTGCAACACAATGATGTGAACAACTGATGTGTTTTTCATATTTAATATACAACAATGTAGCTTTTCATCGTCGAGTGATAAGAGTAAACCGGCGACCTAAATGGTTAGTTTTGTTTTGTTTGTTTTCTTATCATATTATTTCCTGAACAGTGCTTCATGGTTGAGATAGAGTTGGAAAGTAAGGCGAGCCAAATATTAAGTTTGCATAGTTCAACCACAACTGTGCAACTGTGGGTGGAAACTGTGCAGAAAGTTGATTATGCATCTCCACTGTGTGACATTCTGACTCTCATGACTCTTCGCCTTCACAGTGGTGCGTTACAGGGTTAAAACCGTTTTTGTCTGTTCAGCATTTCTTATTGGTTTCCTTCTATGTAATAGCCTAGGAAATTTGGAGACACCCAATAAAGAATAGCTGCTGTCTGATAAATTAATAAAACATAAATCCCAGATAGCAATCTGCATTAAATCTGCCAGTTTTGGTCGGGCCATACGACTGATGTGTCCTTGAGCTGGTAGAATTAGATTTTTCAGATTTTGCAGCACTTCCGTTCCTTTGTGCAGTTTACTGTCTGGCCAAAATTTGAAACCAGTTTGAGGTTCAGATCACACCCACTCAACCCAAGTTACATAGTGCAAGAAGATGCATTCAGGGCCCAGATTGGACAGAAAAGTCAACATCAAAGTCAGTTTAACGTAAACATTATTTTGGAGGTTAAATAGTCAAAGGTGCACTCTGGAGTTTTGGTAGAGAAATGTGAAAGTTGGAGAAGTGTACAGATTCTGTGGTATATGTTCATAACTCTATACACAAACTGTCCTCAGAGGAGAATTTGATCCCTGGAAGACAGTTTGAAGATAAAATCCCACGCGAGAAGTTATGGTGGTGGGTCCACAGAAGTGAAACTGTAACTCTCCTGGTGGCTTTAAGCTCCAAAAACAGTGGTCAAGGAAGGGACCAATTTTTGTCCTTTGAATAAAGTTTGTGTACTCAGTTCAGAAAATGCAGCATAGAATTGTTTCACTTCTCCAACTTTCAAATTTCACCACCAAATCTACATATTCTAACTTCTAAATCTACCTTCTTAAAACATACTTTTACAGACTTGCTTTTATGTGATGTTGTCTTCTTAATGTCTTCTCTTACTGGTTTTACTATTTTTATCTTCTTTTACTTCTTACTGTCCTTTTATTTATGGTCTTCTCTCGTATTTATGCTCATATCTTAATCTCCTCTTGTGTTTTAACTTGGTAATTTCTTGTCTTACTTACTTTGTCTATTTATGTTTCATATTTATATTTACTATTTACTATTTATTTTTATTAATATTATAGTTTTGGGTTTTTTGATCCTTTAACCATTTGTTTTTATTTCTTTTACTACTCTTACCTTCTTATTGCTTTTTATTTGCTTTTATCTTTTAGTTTCTTACATCTTTTTAAATCTTTGGTCCTCTTGGTCTCAGCTCGTGTTGTTGGGTTCTTGTGTTGCCTGGATTCTTATGATGGTTCTTATGATGGTTCTTGTGATGGTCGGGTTATATATGTCTGGTTGTGTATCGTGCACTTTGGGTTCTTTTCTGTTGAATTGTATTTAATTATTCTTAGTATTTTGCATCTGTTATAGTCTTACTGTTGTTAATGTTTTTCTGTGTTTGGTTTAGTTTGCTTTGTTCTTGCTGTTTGTCAAAGCACTTTGTAAACCTGTGTTTTTAAAAGGTGCTCTATAAATAAAGTTATTATTATTATTATTATATAGTGCACCTTTAAAACAATCTTTATAGAAATATTTACAATAGAAAGAGCTACTGCTGAATATCACATATCTTACTATTTCTGGTCTTTGCCACCTGCAGAAGATGGCATGGGAGCATTTGAAGAAGCCTCACTTCCCCAGTTGCAGTTCCTCATGCAAACAGAAGCACTGTCTGCCAGTTTTTAGTACGGAGATCAAAGGTCAGAGCGTAGTGATAACTGTCATGTATACAATGATCAGCACTCCTAAGAGAACATGTTGAACTCTGTGTGAAACCAACAGCAGTATCATTGTATGTACATCCTGATTCATATCTAGCTCAGCGGTATCAGGATCTCCATTTTAGATGAGCCAAAGCCAGTGATTGGTTAGCTATTTATAGATCACTTTAATGCTGTGCTATAAAATTATAAATGGAAACAAACTGGGCATTGCAGTGCTGCAGCAGAGTTCACAGCCAGTTCATTTCCACCAGGCTAGACCATGAATGTGGAATACCAAAGTAGAGGAGTGGAGACTGAAACTGTTTTTCTCCATTGAAATCCAAAAATCTAAATCTCAATATCAGACCAAGCCCATCAAGTTATGTCAGTGTTTACATATAGAGCAGGACTAGATTGCACTCTTTGCATTTTTTTTTTACATAGACTTAATTGAGTCCTTGGAGTACAAGTACTTGGAAAATCAGAAAGGAGAGACTTACAGTTGCCAGGCAGAAAACTCAATCCTAACCAGAGTCACTGGTGGAAAGCCGTGTGCCGCAACCAACACAGTCAAGAGAGAGATAGTTAGTAACAGTAGCAACTATGATAATAATAGAGACCAATAACAGCGGTGGAAGTCTGCGCTATCTTTCTACACAAAACTGTGAGGTGAGGGAGCCCAAAAGGTCGAGGGAAGATACAGTGCAGAGTTAGTAACGTGCTTAAATGTGCCGTTCATGAATGTATGCATGAACGATGAAGAGAGAGGAGAAGAGAGGAACTTGATGTATCTACTCGCCAAGCACTTTAAGACTATACCTGTATCACCAGTGGGTTCATTCAAGGTGAGCCTAGCCAACATGTTTACAACCTGAAAAACAGAATACAAATAGGTCTGATTAGCTCATGTCTTGATTGGCACACACTGAACGGAGGGTGATTTTTGTTATTCACAATGAGGCATGTAGCTGACCTGATTGACAGGTGGGTGCATTGTAACGGTTTGTCAGGAGGCTTAAAACCCCGCCTTGGCTCCAGCTCTCAGCCTGTCGTTAGGTTGACTGAAAGTTAGCTTTCAGTCCTTTAAGATTTACAGTCTGTGGTTTGTCCTTACAGCGTGCTTAGAGGGTAGTAAACTGATTGGTTTGTATGATTATTCATTTATAAGTATAATTGGGTATCATCAGCATAATAAGAGAACAAATATGGAATATCTCCTGGTAATTTTACCTAAAGGAAGAACATTTAAGTGGAGTAGAATTAGTCCAATCACTAACCCTAACCCTTGGATTGAAACTAGCTTTATGTATTTCCTTTAATGCTCTGTATCTGTAACAGGATGTGATGGTCTTTATGGCCAACGGCTCCTCTAAGATCTAACAGGAAGTAAATACAGCTTGATTGCATTAAAGGTTGCCGTTGTAATAATGGTTGTGTTATTAGTATCTGCAGTAGTGAAGATGTTTTATGTACAGTTAAAGTTACGATTATTGGTTTCATTGGTATCGAACCATGGTGATATGAACATGATGTGTTATCAGTGATCAAAATGATTGATTGTAAGGGAAACTAAAGTCTGCTCAGGAGTTTTGTTTTCACACATACACGCTGTTCTGTGAAAACCACACGGCTCCAAAATGTCAATTATTCACCAGCCATGAAAATGAAACCTGTTTTCTGTTTTGACAATTTTTGGGTAACACAACATTTTTTAAAGATTAATTCATCTAACAAATTACAAGTATCTTCCTGACATATAATTATTCAGTTAACGGAACCAGGCTGTAGCGTGTGCAGCTTTGTTGTGCTAATATTTTGGCTCAGCTTTGCTTTGGGCTCGGTGCCAAAATGGCTTCAAGTACAATGCTAATCAGATGATATTTAGCAGGTATGATTTCGACCATTATCGCCTTGACTTGACAATGGCTGGTTAAAAAGTCAAGGTGGAACAAAAGTCACAAGAATCCACGCTCTACGATCAATAATGTGTTTGCAATTTCTCAAAGCAATCTTTAAAATACTTCTTGAGATGTATCAGTCAGGATAAAAGTGTTGGGCCGACATTGGAAGTAAAATCACCAAATTTGGAACAACATGGTTTTCATTGGGCAGCATTTTACTGAAGCTTTGTCTGATCCAAAAAAGAGTTACCAGAGTTTTGTGTCCTTGTAAGCATTTGTGATCTCAAACTGTGAGATAACACCTTTAACAGTATTGTGCTATAAGACTGGGAATCTTTGGGTGTCTCACAATTCAATCGATTTTTATTCTTAGGGTCGGGATTTTTGATTGAAAATTATTCTGGATGCATGGATTCAAAGTCTATTTTTGAACTAGTATATACCTTAGGATCTACTCCAGTCATCTGTGAGACTGGCTGAATTTCTTGTTGCTCCGTTTGTCATTCTACTGAGTTAAAGTGCTAGCCTTAGCAGGGAGTGACTCAATTTTTGGAAGTTATGAATCTATTTAAAATCTCAGAAGATAAGAATCTCGATTTTTACATAAAACCATTTTTTCCCACCTCTATTGTGATATTGCTTGTTGGCATAAGACACGTCTCTTTAATGTACTCCACAGCAGCGTGGCTGCAGTCTAGACGGTGGGTAGTCTGGAGTCTGGAATCTCTGTGGATAAAATAACAGGTTCCCTCATCCCATCTCACACCACATGACCCCTCAGCTCTCATTATCCTGAGGGATGGTCTCTGTGCGTGTGTTGGAGATGGGGGCAGAGTAAGTGACTGAATACACAACTCCATTCATGGCCTTCAGTCTCAGGCAGTTTATATGAAAAGTGTAGTTTTTAGTAACACTTTGGCTCATCGCTGGCTGATGATCACGTGGGATTTCACATGCTGCCAGAGGGCAGATCGCTACCTTCTGTCCGCAGACCACGACACTGAAGTGGATAAACATAATGACATTTTTAATATTCCGTTTTTCTCTCTCTCTTCTCTCTGCCTTCGTGTTCCCACAGTTTGGACCAACGTGGAGCCTCGGTCGGTGCCAGTGTTTCCTTGGCATTCGCTCGTCCCTTTCCTGGAGCCCAGCCAATCAGGAGCGGCTGCCCAGCCTGCTGATGGCCAACAGCTTGTCAATCAGAGCAAAGGTAGGGAATGACCCCGCTCGTTTGCTCTGGACATGTCATCATGACCTTTTACTTGAGCAAGGGACACAGACAGCTTGTTTCACAATTTCACAGCTTGTATACAAATATACATATATATGTGACTGTATATAATAAACAAGTATTTCCCACAATAATCAGAAAAGGAAACCCTTTGTCGGGCTGTGTTTCACAAATAAACTCTGCCAAAACACTCCAGTACACAGCCAGTACAAATGGGTGGACATGCCCGCAGCCAAGTCTGTGTTTCCCAAAACAGTTGCGACTGAATTGCAAATCAGCACAGTTGGTGTTCACACCAATGTAGTTCCAGTAACATTGTTAATAACAATATTTATTGGCTGGAGTACTCAAATTTATTCAGAGACCAATTCTGACCGGATGGGGATGGTCAATCGTCTTAGTGACGACTCCAGGACTGTGTTTTATTCTCCACAGAGCTTCATGAGGCTTTATTCAAGGGCCTTTAAGTTATCTGTCTTTTCTGTGTGTTCCAAAACTAGAATTATTGATTCATTGTTTGGTTGATGTAATGCAAGCACACACTGCTTCACATTTCTCAGAATCCAAGGTCACAATCTTCTAACTCTTGAACTTTCTGATTACCAATCTGTGTTTGTTTTTGTTACTGTTGCGTTTGATTTCGGTGTCGCTTGTGTATAAGTTGTTGAGTTTTAAGTTTTAAAAGCCCATCTGGGGACGGGCAGTTCAAGTCAGCTCCAGCCTCAAGTGCTGTTGAAGGTGCTGTCAGGTTACTTGCTTAATACCTTTTTTGCCCGACTGATTATTCAGCCGGCTGATAATATCGGCCGATATTTAGCATATCAAGTGACCATCAGTAAAATCATCATATTACTAGATTTATTCACCAGTCAAATAGCATTTTATTCTCTCTCCAGAGTGTCGAGCGATGATGCACGTACATGCACAGTTACTTTTCAGTTGAGTGACCATCTTCTCTTCATTAAATTTATTTAATAAGCATTTGATAACTGCATTTGAGGGATTAACCCAATTAATGTGTATTCCTATCTCTATATCTAAAGATCGAAGCTAGATCTAAGGAAGATATCGGCTGATAATCAGAATCAGAATCAGAATTTGACTTGGTGTATTGGTGCTAAACAATTAACAAGGAAATAAAGCAGAACTAGCAACAATTTAAATAATACAGTATAAGAAGCTCGGTAGAAGCTCGGTAAATCGGTATGAAATCCAAAAATCCCATATCGGTCGGGCCGTAGTCTCTTTACGATTAAAAATTAAATCAATAAATACATTTTTTCTCAAATAGCTGCATAGCTGGCAACCGATTGTTAGCTAATCGAAAACTGACAAATTATCTCAGTTTTGAACAGTTGTAAACACAAGTTTGAGGGGATCTCCTTCATGGTTTTGTCTCATTACCAGAAGAACACAGAGTTTAGAATAACTCTAACGGACCATTGTGAAACAATGAATAGATTCCAGCTGTGTAAAATATATAAAAGGCCCTAGAGCCAGTGTTTGGTTTACCCTGCAGAGCTGAATGCAAATCAAGGGCTACCGATAGATCCCAAAATGTTTTACACTCGACCTTTCATTTGGGTGATTTGCTTTAAGAAATCATCACCCCTGATGAAGCCTAGTCCGTACAAATGCTGTGAAAGGAAACAAGTTGTTAACAAGTGCAGAATCAAATTAACACAGTGTACAGAATATTTGATAATTACAGGATTTAATTATTTCTGTTATATTCGTCAGATGTATTGAACCCTTGAGGGAACATTTTCTTTCTTTATGTGTGAGTAGTCTTCTGCTCAGTCTCACATTTCTCTTACTACTGCAGCAGATTATCACATAACGTAGTCGCAGATTCTCACACCTCCCACTGTCAGTTGGCCAGAATAGAGCTTTCCATCAACAAGCTGCAAGCCCTGCGTTTACACATATGGCACTGTTGCTTTCACATAGCTTCTCTCTACCAGGCCTATGAATGTCTGACTTTTTTTTCAGAGCCTCGATGCGCTGTGGCCCTGGTGAGCGACGGGCGGACTGGTCCCCCAGACCTCGAGAGGGGATCTCCGTCGTGCCCTCCCCCGACCAATGACAATCCTCCTTCAGAGAGGGGCGGGGCTGACAGCGAAACAGAAAGTGATACAGATGACCCGTAAGTACAAAGAAGCCTCTAACCTCGTATCATCAAGGCCAGACCTGATAGTGTCGTTTTTTAAAAGTTATATCCAAACTGAATTATTTTAAAGTAAAGGTCACATTTTGAGTGCTCGGCCATGCTTCTGTTTGTCAAGGTGTAGCCACAGCTACGGTTATCAAACTGAATCAAGAGAAGAAGAAGAGGGGCGAAGCTCAGAAAACAAAAGATTTGATTGATATTCAGGTGTAGAGCAGCGCTGTGGCATATTGACCACATTATTTAAAACGAGACCAGGCAGCCAGTCAGACCGAGAAAACAACCAGACAGACTCTGATCCAATTTAGGTCTTGTTTACATACAAGTGTGGTCGTTTTGTTTTCTGTGGAGTAGTATCCAAACTGTTTATTTTAAATTGTTAGAATCGTGTTCATTCACAAAGTATCAACGAGTTTGTTTTTTGGTAAATTATCACACTGATATATAGATATATCCCTAAATTGAGCTAATTCTACTTCCCTCACCTTAAACATGATGTGTTTAGGGCTGAGAAATAAATCGATTTTGAGGTCCAGGAGTATTTGTAAAAATTTAAATCTAGATTTTCTCCTTAACTTCCTCCACTGCTCCACATCCTCCCCCCTTGATTGCTTCCTACAGAGACACACAACAACAACGTGGCTGCCAGCAGCATTAAAAAAGGGTTTGTTCCCAATAAAACAATCTGGTCAGTCGTTTGAAACTGGTTTGGTTTTGCAGCGTCAGACCTCGAAAAAAAAAACAGAGTCCGCTGCAAAGATTGTTCAAAGGCTGTTTCAGCAGCTTGACCAATTTATCACAAACATCTCAAACAGAGGCCTGCAGCCGAGTGGGAGAACTGTGTCTCAATATAAGATCACGAGGCAGCTACAGAACACAAACACCTGCTGAAAAGCAGCTAACATTAGATAAATAATTTTGTTAGGTCTGACAAGAAAGGGACTCTGTGAAAAGCTATTACTGATGCAGACACACTGAATATCACTAAAGATATGGTGCCCATATATACAGTGGAAAAACCTGCTCGGTTTGTCCACATGCCTAAAACTTTGGCCCCAGGTATGTGCTGCCCAGCCACAAGGATTTTGCTGAAGTTGCTCTCCCACATCTGTACTTTTGCTTTACCCGAATCCTGAATAGTGCACTTTTAGAGACACGTTTGAAAACACATGAAAAGGGAAATTCAGGATACTTCATTAATCTAAGAAGAGAAATTCAGTTTAATTTTGTTAGATTTTAATGTTAAAATAAATCAAAAATTGTTTTTGTCAATTGTCATTTGGGGAGAAAAGAAATTGTAAATCGAGTGTGGTGTGAAAAGGTCAGAGATTTTAATTTTCAGTCCATATCACCCAGCCCTAGATGTGTTTCCTCATTAACCCCTTCTCCACCTTTTCAAACAGTCCCCCTGTGGTCTAAATGAAACATCTGTGCTGTGCTTTGGTCAAAATATAACATAATAATTCCTTGGGTTTCAAGAGGGTCCTACGCACTTGTCAGTGCTTCAGGCCCTAATAAAGCACCAGAGGAGGTTTGTGACCCTGTATAAACCAGCTCTTTCAGAACGCTCCGTTTTGGTGTGTGTGTCTCTTTAAATGCAATGAGCCTCCCCTGAGTTTTCCTGGTAGATATCACTCCTCTGTAGCGACAATAAAAATGGAGGACCTGCGAAAAAGTTTTGCTCTAGGCTGGGGGTGGAGTCCATGGGTGGAGATACCAGGGGAGGGGAGGTGATTTTTTTTTACCAGAATCCCACTGTGACATCACAAGGAGAGCACATTTGAAACAGAGCATTTTTCTCTGTGTTGTAAGACTTATGCAGACCACAAACAAAGGACTGGATGGGTTTATTTCACATTTTGTGGGTCGGTAGACACTCAGGTTACCCAAATATATGTTCAGAAACACTGTCGAAGTGGATTCTTCAAAATATGTCCCCTTTAACACTCTGACACGACGCTCAGAACAGGTGTACTGAAATCCACCGGTGACAACAAAACTCAAAGAAAGCTAACAACAACAAACTACTTTAGTACGAACTGCATGAGTGTGTGTGTGTCTTTGGCAGGAGTTGTACAGTCTGTGCTTGCTCATTCCACTCAGACTCGGGCTGCGTCTCTGCGTCTGGCTGGGTTACTGCTCTTTCAGAGTGACTCAGACGGGCTGCGTGGCTGTCTGGCTGGTAGTGTGGTTTTGAATGTTTCAGGGTCACTGTGCTCTCAATGATGGCGGCTCTCTCTCTATAGAGCCGCCATCATTGACAACACAAAAGGAAAAGCTTCAGCCGGCTCTGAGTGGTGCAGTGGTTACACCTGTTATCCGGCTACATCTCAATGGAGAAACTAATGGCATTCATGGAAACAAAGTCGACATATTTAACAACCATTTATCAGCTCCTTTACTCTGCAATGTGCACAAGGAGAGTACAACTGCTGCAAGTTTGCAGACAGAACAATATAAATAAGTTTAAGGTAAAATAACTTTTTTCTTATTTCTATTTAATTGTATTGTTGTCCACTTTTTTATAAGCATACTTTTGCTATCTCCTTGATCTGTATTTTTTAGTTGTTCAGATATTAGGGCTGTCAGCTGTAACACCCACCCGTGTATCTCGATGAAATTAAGGCCCGAAATGAATGCATTCTTTTTCTTTTTTCATTGCATGCCATTTTGTCCCTTCTGGCACACTGTCTTCCTGCTCTTGCAGTAATGGAAAGACAGAACCGCTGCGCCTCTGAATGGCTCATTTCACAATAAAAGAATCTGTTGACAAGTCAGGAGGAATATGCATCTTTTTAACCATTACTTTTAGCAATTTTTATTTACTTTTAATCCATCACAAGCTCCTTTTTTCATGGTTAAGTTGTAACTTTGATGAACCAGATGTTCCTTCAAAATAAAAGTATTTTTATTATGAAACAGGAAGTAAAGTATCCCTATCTTAAGGATGTAGTTAATATAAAATAAAAGCAAAATGAAAACTGTTTTAAAATGCAAAATAATTGGATATCAAACATGCGATTAATCACAATTAATCGTTATTACTTGTTTGACAGCTCTAATATTAAAACAGGTAACGTGCCTCTGATAGTGTAAGTGTCAAGTACTTAAGAGGAAGCCAGACAGTGCACCAATCAGATGCCACAGTTTAGTAGTGGACTTGTTCCTCGCTTTAAAAAATTGATGTCTGAGTTGCAACAATATAAATTTGAGCTGCAACAGGGAGCTGTACCAAGAGAACGTAAAGTTAGTTAGCAGTCATTGTTTTCAATCAAATAAAAAAAATATCTGTTTTTCTCCGAGTCTTTTCGGTTGGATCTTTGAGAAGTCTTAGTCTTTATTTACTGAGTCAGGTGATGCAACAATGATAACACTCATATGACCTCCATGCAGGATTATGCAGGAGAACGGCCCGCCAGATATCTGATTTTGGGGAAAGATACCGATTTAAGGGAGGGAAAGGGAGGCTAAAGTACTACAATGTAACTCAATTACGATGCTGTTTGACTGGTGATTAAATCTAGTCATATCAGTGCATATTAGAGATAAAATGATGCTGACAGTCACATATTATGCTAACATCAGTTAATATTCACGTGTCTGACGTAACAGAAGTTTGTTACAGCGCTGTAATGTGGTCATGTTCAGAGAAGAACTCATTCATACGAGTGGCCTTCAATAAATCACCAGCAGTGTTCAATGAGCCTTCTGTCACCTATTATGTCCCATTATGGTTCCTGATGTTTCCAGTACAAAGAAATCTTTTACTCCACCCTCACATACACACACACACACACATTCAAGCGTGTGCCTTCAAACACACACATCTGACTGAACCCCAACCAAATTATTACATAACCTCAATCCCTGTGAGACCTTGTGATTGCTGCGGTACTCGTAAAGTTTTCCTTTTTTCAGCTACATTTCTGCCTTTGTCGAGACTGTGTGTTTCTCTTTTGTATTTTGTTGTCAGTAATAAAAGTGTCTCTGACAAACTACACCAGAGAAAATAAACAAGATGGAGACTGAGGTGACTATAAGAGAGCTAAACTGTCTCTCTGCCAGCTCACAGTTTAAAAAAAGATTTTCTCGTGGTCAAAACTGAGCTCACAGTTGAACGGTTTTCCTGCGAGATGCACTGACAAAACTGTAAACCACGTTTATTCACTTCTTCCTTTTTAGTCCAAAATTAGGAAACCTGTTGTCAGTGTGAAAACCACAATTTAAAACCACTATTAGACTTGTTGAGTTGATCTTCCTGTATCAGTATCTGAAGCGTCTTGTTGTCTCTCCTGAGGTGTGGCACTCTTTTTTTGAATGTATATCAGAGAGTTCTGTTAAAGGTTAGTAACATTTTAAAGCTGTTTCTCCAACCATGATAAGAGAATAGTAATGCACACCTCACTCAGTTTGTAACAGCATCTGTATTTGCTTTATTTTATTTACCCCGTGTCTGGTCTGGTCTTTTATCTGGAAACAATCCAGTGGCTCACAAGAAGAGGGCAACTAAGTATTACTGGAAAGAGCCGTTTCTGAGAAAGGACTAAAACGATTTTTCAGTATTAAATCACCGAACACTGAACACGCTGAACAGATAACAAAAAGGTTTTTGATTACTTGAACAGCAAATGAGAGGGGGAAATGGTGAACGCAAAGATAAAAAAAAAAAAAAAAAGTCAGATTAAAGAGTACTTTAAGAAATAATCACACTTGCAGAAGAATTCAGGAGAATTCACCTCGAGTTAGTCTTAGGGGGGAGTGACGTTTATATCATGTGACTGGAGTCTCCAGCTGTGAGGAGCATATGTGAACATCCAGGTCAGGAGAATCTCCAGAGCAGTCGTCCTGAAATGATCTCGATATTTTCAGGAGTGTAAATGTGAAACCAGCTAAAGTATGTAAAGTACTGCTGTCTTAGTTTCCTTTAGCCTTGTGACGTCACTGAAAGTCCCTCACAGTGTGAGTCATGTTCCCTCGTATCCGTCTCTAGCAGTCTCACAGTTTCACTTTCCTTCTGTGTGTGAACGCAGGTTTTCGCCAGGTGTGGCCAACGATCCAGCTCCCTCCTCTGGCCCTATGAAGAGACGCACACAGTCCCTCAGCGCCCTGCCCAAGGACGGAGACAGAAAGGTCAGTATGGATTGGGTTATTTAAAACAGGATTGAAAAAGCATCATTACAATTGCACAAATAAAACTCAAGTAAAGTCATTCAGAGCAACATGTGATCTTTATCCAAAGGCTACATGTATGTATCTGGTTTTAAGTTTCGTACCATCACATCCCTGAGCACTGATTTGATGTCTTAACTCTGTGTCCTCTTTCAAACCCTCAAACAGAGAGAGAAAGACCACATCCGCCGTCCTATGAATGCATTCATGATCTTCAGTAAACGCCATCGCGCCCTGGTGCACCAGCGACATCCCAATCAGGACAACCGCACAGTCAGCAAGATCCTGGGGGAGTGGTGGTATGCTCTGGGGCCCAACGAGAAGCAGCAGTACCACGATCTGGCCTTCCAGGTTCATATCTTTTCACCATAATGCCTAAGCTACTCTTTAGCTGATGATGTGCTCTAGGCATCCAGTTGAATCAACAGTGAAAAGAACTTACTTCCTGAATTAGTTGTGAAGACAGACTGTCTCCTCCTGCTTCAGGTGAAAGAGGCCCACTTCAGAGCACATCCAGATTGGAAGTGGTGCAACAAGGACCGCAGGAAGTCGCTGTCAGAGGGCCGTGGGACGCCAAAGGATCTTCGGGAGAGGAGCATGTCAGAGAGCATAGGTGTGTGTGTGTTATTTAGCGGTTCTAGTCATGTCTTCTTAGACCAGGGAACATTTTGAATCTACTCGTGCTTGTTATCATTTTTGTCTCTTTTGGACTTTGTAATTGCTTCAAATAAGTCCAAAGTTCAAATTGAGCCTTATCTGGGCGAAAAATTACAATATTTATAAGATATTGCAGGAATTTTGTTCTTCCATGTGCGTCGGCGTGGACTTCATGTAGCTGGTTCTTTGTTTTATTGATCTATTCCATGAAAGTACAGCGTGATATTTAATCCATGTTCTTCTACAGATCCTCATTTGGAGTCTCAGGTGCTGGAGGGGAAGGGAGGAGGCCCAAACTGGCCTGCGGGATCAGAGCGTCGAGGGGGTCTGTTTGTGGGGCAGAACCCCCGTCCCAGAGCCTTTTCCCAGAGTGCTGTGCACACCCTGGAGCAGAGGGAGAGAGACCTGGAGAAGGTACGAGGTTGTTAATCTGTAGCTCAAAGGCGGAGAGCAGACTCTGGAGATTAAAGAAACGGTTTCAGATCACTAGCTAGTTTTTAATCTTAAAGCTTAAATCATGTGCTCCCAGTCTTGTCAGGAGTATTATTAAAGCACTTCTAACAAGTCTGCTGCAAGAGAACAAAGGAAAAAGTCAAACAAATAAAAGGGGCAGAAAATCAAAGTGGCAGACGAGAAGCAGAACAATGTTTGTGAGCGCCCATGAATCCAAACACACAGCAGACGTGTGTCCTTCACACCACAGAGCGTTTCTGTTGAACTCTTCAACTGAAAGCGCCCTGTTGAAAAAACAGTTCAAATGGACGCTCTTTGTTCTTTGTGTGAGGGCTCGAGTCGTTGCTGCTGAAAAACCCACTGAAAGCTCTGGGGGAGCTCAGCCTCCAACTTCAAAGGTTTCACTTTCTCCTTTTTTAGTGCCTTTGAAGGTGCAAGACTGGTGTTTGCTGCTTCGCTCCTAATCACAGAGGAATAGGTCTGCATGTGAGCTCTTTTGTTTTGAAGGCATTCATGTTGTGCTGCATGTATGAATGCTTTGGGGGGAATAAAAAAGTCTGAGAGCGTTCCTGAGAAACTCAGGCTTTCTTTTTAGTTTTGAGTTTATAATCAGTGCCTTTTCAACAATAAAAAAATACTTCAAATATTTAAAAAAAATCATTTTAGAAGTTGTAAAAACGATTTGGTTTTCTCTGCAGGACGGCGGCACAGGCTTGTTTCGCCAACGACCCATGCCTCAGTCCATGTACCAGGGCGGGGCCAGTGAGGACGTGACCAGCGATGAGGAGCGTATGGTCATCTGTGAGGAAGAGGGGGACGATGACGTCATGGGTGAGTTAGACGAGCAGCCGCAGAGTGCTCCTGTATTGGTTAAAGAGGCTGTTACGTAACCACAAGGTCAAAGTTTCAGTTCCCATAACAATCAGTGTGTCTTTGAAAAGCTTCGGCCTTCTTAGTCTAAATAACAATGTCAGCAAAAAAAAAAAAAAAAAAAAAAACTGCTGTGTCATCTGCCGAGCTCCCGTCATGGACTGTTAATCACTCGTGTTAAAATAGAGCAGTAACAAAAACACATCATTTGCTTTGGTGGTGAGTAGATGGTTTAAAGGCAGCTGTCTTTTAATGAATGCCCAGATAGCAGGTTTGCTTCTCTCACTCGGCTGTAAATGAAAATGAAATCATAACCAGGAAACAGTTGAAAGATTAATATCATGCATGCTTAAATTGTTTAAATGCTAACAGCTGATGTCCATGTCTCACCCTCAGAGGATTCCTGTCCTGAAGGCTCCATTGACCTCAAGTGTAAAGAGAGAGTGACAGACAGTGACGAGGACGAACCGGATGGACAGGTAGCTGCACTAATTATCAATAACACGGACTACTATCCACCATGGATGAATTAATAAAACCTGAAGAAAAGACCCAAAGATGGCTCCTCCACTCCATTCAGTCCACTAGGTTATGCCAGAAAAGTCTGTGACTTCTAGGTGAACTCCTGAAGTTTGCAGCCCCCTGAATCTGAGCTGTAGTGTTTCTCTCACAGACTTTAAACTGCTTGCTTCAGTGTGAGGATTTTTTTTCAAATGTGTAACCATAACTATGCATTTAGGTTAAGTATTCATGATAAAAAGAAGAACAATCAAAAAATGTTTACAGTGTAAGATTTCCTGTAAACACAGACAGCTGTTTTATAAAAACGGCCCTCGAAGAAAATGCAGGGGAGTTTTTGCTGCAGTACCTGAAGTGGCCACAGGACACAATGGATCCATGCTATATATTTATTGGAGTTTACTTTGAGCTTGGTGAAACTGAGTGTGTCCAGCATAAAGGATAATCCAAATGGCCAATAGGATACCCCGTGCACAGCCTCTATGTTCTCAGGTGCTCACGGCTGCAGAAACATACCATGGAAAATAAATCACACTGAAAATAACTTTAATGTAATTTATTGTGAGCGAACAATGCGTCTCGCCTGTCGCTTCCTTAGGTTCTCCCAGCTGGGCTGAGCTGATTGTTTTTATTGGTATCTTTGTTTTTATCCATGACCTTTTCCTGACCTGTATATAGTCTCTACATCACGCTACACCGTAAATACATTTTCTACTCATTCAAAACTGAATCTAGCCATTTAGGTTAAATGTCGATGTAGTTCGATTTTTCATGGCCGAGCCTTGAAGACTTTCACTTAATCCTGCATGTAAGGCATCGTATCGTTGGTGCTTTAATTTAAGCTTTTGTCTTTCTGAATTCATTTTTCCCAGCAAACTTTAAAAACCCAAAGAGTTCCTATAAGTTGAGAGACTTGTGTGCTCACAAAGATGAGAAGAAGTTTACATACAGTAACTTTCCCGGCTTTGATCTCTCTCTCTCTCTCTCTCTCTCTCTCTCTCTCTCTCTCTCTCTCTCTCTCTCTCTCTCTCTCTCTCTCTCTCCCTGCAGCATGGCTTCCAGCCAGCGGCTCGCTCCTCGCTCCCCTCTTCCTCTCCCTCCATCCCTCACTCTGACTCCACCTCATCTAAAGGGAACAGCGGAGGGGGAGGAGGCGGCGGTGGTGCCGAGGAGGGATCTGAGAGGAAGAGAAAGAGAGGTGCACATGGAGGAGAAGAGGGGAGTGAGGGAGGATCCAGGAGAGAGGAGACAGCAGCAGGGGGAGGAGAAGGAGGTGGGAAAAGTGTCTCCTCTCTGTCCGTGGCTGCCTCGACACCTGGCGTCCAGCCTGCCCTCGCTTTCGCTCAGTCCGGTTTGACCCAGGTCCTCGGCCCTGTCCGCATGGCCCCCACTATGGTGACCAATGTGGTAAGACCCATCGCCAGCACACCAATTCCCATCGCCAGCAAGTCGGTGGAAGGAGCCGTCCACCTCACTTCTCTGCCCCAGGACAAGAAAACCGCTCTCCTGATTGGAGGAGGCGGGACTCAGCAGCTGCCAGGCGCCACAGGGGGTGGGTACCTGTCCTCATCCTCCTCTCCTGGTCAAGTCAGTGTAACCCCTGTGGGCAGCAGCGGCCTGGTCACTAGCCTAGTTCTCAGTGGGCCCTTTCCTGCTGCCCAACCAATACAGCTTCTCACCCCGCAGCCCCCGCTTCCTGTTCTCCCCCCAACTACTGCCACCTCCTATCACACACCTCCCGCCAGCCTCAAGCCGCTAGCTCAGGTCCAGTACATCCTGCCAACCGAGAGCCCTTCCTCACCTCAACTCACCCACCAGCAAATTATCTCCCTGCCCACCAATACTGCCCTGGCCAATGGCGTGCACTCGGGGGCGGGGATCAGAGTTGCGTCAGTCAGCCCTGGGACCAGAGGTGAGACAGCGAGCAACGACTGGCTGAGCTTAAAAGAAAAAAAGCTAAATTTGAATCTTAATGTTTACACTGGCCCTCTAAAAACTAAAAGAAAAAAGAAACACTGCTTTGATTTTTTTTTAAATTTTTTCCCTGAAATAATCACGTCCACAGGAAGCACTTAAAATAGATTTGATTGGCTTACATAAACAGGAGAAAAATGATTGACAGGAGAAACACTGTTGACATGAGTATGAACGCCTGCCGCCCACCCAGGCCTTAATCACTCTCTATTCATAAGAGTCAGAAGCAACAGAACATTGTTCCAACCTGTTATCAGCTAGAAATTTCACTATTAACAGTCTGAAATGTCCTTTCTCTATCAGAGCGTCTCCGCCCACCAGTCGCTCCTGTGTCTTCTTCACCTCTCTTATTTTGGCTCGATTCATCTGTTTCTCAAGCTGGGTGTTTTTAAATTTCTCTCTCTCTCTCTCTCTCTCTCTCCCTCTCTCCCTCTCTCTCTATATCCTCTTCTCACTCATTAGTCCAAACCCAGTCGCCCGTCTTGCAGAGCAAGATGTTGGTTCCCATGGCAACAGTCAGAACAGGGTCTACTCCTCCTCATCCTTCCATCTCCCTGGTTGCTCCGCCCCTTCCTGTGCAGAACGGCACCGCGACAGGAAACAAGGTAAGAATGTCAACACATTCACCGAAACAAGTGTCAACAGATTACAGATAAATAGACGCCCCCCCCCCCGGTTGCTGACAGGCGACAAAGTAGTTAGATCCTGAACATCAGCAGCACCAAGTAAAATAGATGGAGACGACACATGTTCCTGGAGAGTACAAAGTGGGCTACAGAGAGTCTGGGTGGTGAAAAGAACATCAGGAGGAAGTCTGCTCTGTGCTCATGTGCTGCGTCATTACATGTGTGGATCAGTCTGACGACACAGCTGGATGCTGAGATCACCTTTAAAAAAAATCATAGAGAGAAAAGTCTAAAGGAGTGAAAACTTGCGTATGATGCTGAAACTGTTAAATGCATTCAGAAGGCAGAACATTAATTTGTTTGTAGTGTTATCATCAAAGTCGTTTTTTTTTTTTTTTTTTTTTAGGAAAAATGTAAATTTTGTGTTTTTCAAGCTTTTTGAAAATGCAGTGATTTGCTTCCTCTTTCCCTTTGATATTGTCCAAAGTGAATAATTTAGAGGTTTGGACTGTTCGACAAATAAAAGAGCATCGCTACTTTTAAAAAAGATGAATCACTTAGGTAACTTTTTCAAGGCAAATGTTAAATATTGGTTCTTCTACCGTCTTAAATGTGAGGATTTCCTGCCTCTTTTTGTCCCTCCACATGTCTTGACCGTGTGCAGCCCTCGCTTCAACCTTTTTTCTAATAATACTAATAACAGTTGGTTGCTGCATGATATTCCTTTTGAATATTTTTTTCTTATTTCATATCACTAATCAAAACAGTGAAATTAAACAAGAAATGTAATCACAAAACGTAGACGTTTGAGCTCAAAGGCTTTGCTGCATCTATGCAGAGGACTAGTTTGTTTAGTCAAAGAGCTAGAATTCTTCAAAAGACCATAAAACATTTGGTATACACCTAACTTCTAAATGTTTGATAATCAGATGCGTGTATTTTTAGCTGATCGATGATAAAATCCTTTCTTTGTGATGTTGTCTCCTCCCCTGAAGATTATCCAGATAGCTCCCATGCCTGTGGTCCAGACCAGCGTTCATCCTGGTGGTGCAGCAGCAGCAGCAGCAGCAGCAGTGCATCCTGGGAGCCCCTTTCCTGTTTCTGTGGCAACGGTGATGGCTCCCGGTGCCACGCCTCCACAGACCGTTCTCCTGACCTCTCCACCCACCAGGTCAGTAACGCAGGCCGAACACCTGAAAGACAGCAGCGTGTACCTGCTTTTATTTTCCTCAGCGACTGATTCACATTCTTCAGTGGAGCAGCAATAAAAGATTTCAGCCGGTTACATGAATTATACTTCAGGTTCCGACAATATGTGTGTGTGTGTGTGTATGTGTGGTTTGTTTTTGTACTGTGTCCGTGTTGTCATTCATGTGAGCTGTGTGTGCACTGATGCTTATTTTAATTTGATTTTGAAAGCTGAAGTCATGAGAGTTTAATTAAATCGGTCCGTTGACTGAGTGTGAACCAACCACAGTTTCTGTAATTACTATGTCGCCCCAGACGCCTCAGAAAAACACCGCAGATCCACTTGTTTCATCTCGTTTCATACGCTGTTGATTTGAGTTTTTCTCTAGTTTTCTATTATCGTAAACTGAACAACTTCCTGTTTCTAAAATGAGCTTGGGATATATGTTTTTTTTAAGTACTGAAATAATAAATTAAACAGAAAATGATAACCAGAAAAATTAGTTAGATAGTTGATTTTTTAAATGTAATGTAAAATCCGGCGCATAAGACACACTTATGATACCTTCTTTTAAATGTTGCTGCGTCCTATAAACCAGTGCGACCAATATACCAGTTTAATTCACTCACATTCATTGTGTATTGCAAGCTGTGCAGGGAAACATGACGATGCTGACGAGGCTGGCGGCGCCACTTTTTTACTGTCTTTCCTCCGTCATGAGGTCATAATGGTGCATTTAAAGCAAACGGTGGTTGAAGCTTGTGGAGTGCTGGTTTGATTTAAATACTCCTTAATTAAAGTTAAGGAGTGACCAGCGGAGGTGTTCAGCACGGCTCTTTGGACGAGGGTCTGTACGTCACAACTTCCACCGTCGGCTGAGAGCTCAACTATCGTACCGTAGCTAGTAGGAGTGCGAACTTGAACACAAAGGAAACAGTTTAAACCTTTTTTTCTCTCTCTCCAAAATCAGACTGCGTCTTATACAGCGCTGTGACTTCTTTTCCGGATTTTAACGACATATCATGATCAGTTTTTTGTATTTGTTTAGTATTTCTGTTACAGTTACTGTTACTGACGCTCAGCTCTCTTTTCTGTAGGATCTCTTACGTCCAGTCTGGCCCTGGAGTTACAACAGCATCACCACAGCAGGCCACACCCACCCAAGGCCCCGCCTATCTCCCGTCATCTCTGGCCACTCTTGGCTTTGCTGCCGTCGCCCCTCCTGGGCAGACCCTGGTTCAGCCGATTGTTGGTCAACCACCACTCCTAGCACCCGCCCCGCCCCTGAGCTGTCAATCACAGACCCCTCCAGGTCAGGCCTCAGGAACCGCTGTGCGTCAGGTAAATATACTTTTAAAGCCCAGTGTGTAGGTGTGTGGTCATGAGGAAAATTCAAAATCTTTCTCGTCCAAAGAAGCGTTTAACGGGAGGCATATTAAAAGCAGTCTGCCTTTTCATCAGGGTTTATTTGCTTCAAAAGATCATTTGTAGACATGAAGGTTACTGAAGTCCCTGCTGCGCATTACCTTTTAATTAATATGTGATTCTTTTACTTTTTTTACAGTTTTAATTTCCTGATTGCACAAAAGTGTCCATCATTTATATAAAGATGTATGAATTAATTAAACCCCATCAAAAGTTCAGTGCGTGAAAAAAAAAAAGTGCAGTTTGATTTGAAAAGGCAGCTGGCTCAAAGGTGCTAGATACAGCATTCTGGTTTCAACAAATCATCACTACATTTGTTTTGAGACTTCAGGGAAACTGCAGTAAACACACAAGAGAAACACAAGTCACTTGAAGACTTTGCATTTTGTGGTAACATTTTGAAACTGTTGGGTTCATTTAAAGCACACAGATTCTTTTTTTACTCCACAAGAAATCAATATATTGAATTTCACTTTCAGAGGTCTGGACTTTAGCTTAAATTCTATCCTTTAAAGGTCACATATTCTCCTCCTCTTCAACCAGTTTAAATAAGTCTCAGAGCTCCTTAAAACATGTGTGTGAAGTTTCTTGTTCTAAATCCACTCTGATCCTGTATTTGATCATGCCTATAAACCCCTCGATTTCAGCCCTGCTCAGAACAGGCTGTTTCCGTGTCTGTAGCTTTAAATATGTAAATGAGCTGTGTTTGACCACACCCCCTCTCTGGAAGGGCTTGGGTGTCTCGGGCTTTCTCGCTCCATGTCCTATTGTTTGCGGTGAGAAGGCAGACTCAGAGGGCAGGACAAACACCTAGCTGTGGGCGTGTCACCCATCTGGGGGAGGGGTTACTGCCCTTTGTGATGTCATGAAGGGAACATCTCCAAACGGCCTGTTTGAGCACACATTTTCTGAAAAGTGGAGCAGGCAAAAGACTGAGAGGATGGACTTTTCTCATCATTGGGGGGTTTGTAGACAGACTAGAGACACATGTTAGTGTTAGAAAAACATGGTGAAGTGTATTTTGAATAATATGTGACCTTTAAAGCTGTTTCCACTTTTTTATCCGTCTGTATGTTACACCTCAAAACAAACTAGGAAAGCCCTTCTGCCACATATTACCCACATGTTGTCTCCTCTCCTGACATCCTTGCTTTGCTTTCTTCTTCTTCAGGTACTTACTGCCATCTATCCTGCACCAACCATTGCACTGCCTACTGGTGTGGTCTCTGCGGTCTCTCACGGTCTTACGACTGCAGTGGCCGCCCCGGCCCAGGACCTGATAAAACCCTCCTCCCCATCGGCAACAGGAGTCCAGGGCTCACCTGCAACGACCCCTCAGCCTAACGTTGCAGTGGAGGTGCAGCCAAAGGTGGAAGTGAAGAAGGAGAGACAATCAGATGGTCACACTGAGGACGGATTGAAGGGGTTGACGAGCTGCCCGTTCAGTTCCTCATTGGCCACCTGTATGAGCAACATGATAACAGGTAAAGCTCCACTGGTTACTCTCGGTTTAGAGCCTCAAAAATCAGCTTGAATCTTGTCTTATTTTCCCCAATCTCCAAATAAAACATCAGCACCGGTATCAACTTATTCTAAATGTAACTCGGTGGAAGTGTCACTCACTTCATCGCCCTTTACTTTGACATTTTTGCAGAATCATCAGATATTTGCTAACTAGTCATCTGTGTGGATCGGTTCTCTTATATCTAAGTTAACAATCAACTGTATCTGTTGCAGTTAAAAAAGAGGAGGACGTCTGTCTGCAAATCAAAGAGGAAAATCTGAGAGACGGACACAACAGCGAGACGGAAAATGAGCGAGAGAACTCAGAGACAGACAGAGAGGACAGCAGCAGAGAGGTGAGAAGAGATGTTCATTCAGTCTTTTCTGATCAAACCCCGCAGTAAAGGGTCTCACGGGGTGATTGACAGTTATCTATATAAGGGAGGAACCTTTGATACTGGTCAGGTGTTTCACCCGGAGGGAAAAAACAGTTTTTTGTCCCTTTAGCAGTTGGTGCCAGTGTTTTTGGTATGGAAATATGGACATGTGAAGCCAGTGAAAAAGTGTCAAATCAAAGAACGCCATGATCAACAGTGCAATTTGATTTGGACAAGGTAACGTTAGCGTGTCAGTTTGTAAATCCAGGTGCAGCGCGTGGGTGGCTTACGTCATCGGCTTGCCTCTACCCCCACATTCATCAGTCTAAGACTCTCATGTAATACATTTTCTTAATTTCTTCTCCTCTAAGGGAATCAGAACTTTTGTATATAAACGACAACTTTACAAGAAATTCTGTTTTTCCAGTTTCCTGTCTTTACACTTTAATAACTTACATCAGAGCAGTCTGTTCAACCACTTAGAGCTGGTCTGAGAACTGATACAAGACAACAGAGAAAGGAGACCAGCTCACTAAAATATCTTCAAGGAAAAATCGAGGAATGGAAGAGTCGAAAAGAACATTTGATATCTGACATTGACTTCAGAGAGTCTTTATTAGGTTAAAGAGTTATCTCACCCCTCTCTCTCTCTCTCGCTCTCTCTCTCTCGCTCTCTCTCTTTCCCAGGCTGGACCTCGTTCCACTCCTCCAGCAACCTCAGGTTTGGACCCCCCTCCACCTCCCCCTTCGGAAAGAGATCCCCCCTCTGCCTCAAAGAAGATCAAGTTCAGACCCCCACCTCTCAAAAAGACACCTGACTCTCTCGACAAGTAAGCAGCACATTAAATTAAAGGAGGCGTCATTAATATTACAATCTGTGCAAACCTTTTTTTAGGAGTTCTCATGTTCTCTTTGGTTTAAAGGAAGAAATCAGAATGAGCATGAAATGGTTAAGCGTGTAAACGAGAAGTGAAAGTGAGTGTGAGACTCGAGCGTTTAGTTGAAGCTCCATCTCGTCTTTCCGGAGCCTTTCTCTGAGATCAGACTTTAGTTCTCTCTCTTGTAGAACCAGTGCCAAACTCAAACAACACAAGTCTGCTGATCCTTCTGTCTCGGTCATTGTAAGACAATGTTCCCTCTATTTTAACAGTTTACATCTCCTCAAGCTGAGAGGGCTCATTGAACAGTAGCTTGTCTTCTGTCATTGTGGTGGAAAGCAGCTTGAAGATGAGACGCACAAATCTGGAAAGGACTCCATTTGTTGACTCGGTTTAACACTGATTTTCACACATTGTGTCGTCGAGCTCCATTTTTAGTTTGTGGCCAAACCTCCCAACTTCATGAAATGATGGTGGAAGCTCTTTGTCTACTGGATGTGAGTGGGTGGAGTGCTCACCCTTTATATTCTTTATTTAGACAGCAGCGGAGTGGTGTTGAGGTCACATGGCAGATCTCAGCCCTCAGGCATGAGAAATGTGTATACATGCAGAGGACATCCCTGGATACTTCATCCAACAGTTTAATGGACTAGAGATTGAAATGACCGCTGTGTTCTCTGCGTGCAGGGTTTTGTCTGAGACGTACTTCGAGGAGCGTTTTGCCGAGCTTCCAGAGTTTAATCCCGAGGAGGTCCTTCCTTCGCCCACTCTGCAGAGTCTGGCCACCTCACCTCGAGCCATCCTGGGAAGCTACCGCAGGAAGAGACGCAACTCCACCGGTGAGAGGCAGAGAGAGAGAGACTCACACACTTAGAGTCAACAAAATACCTGAAGTGATACAGAACGAACGCCCTCAACCATCTCATCGCCCCTGGAGATTTGAGCTCATGAATTGGAGCTTGCTCTCTCTGCAAATCAGTCCCATGCTGATGGGACACAAAAATGTTGTCAAAACGCTCATTTAATTGCAAACATAGTTTTTATATCAGTAATGCATGAAAAGCAAAAAATTAGGGCTGCTGAAGTGTTTTAATCGTGATTTATCACTGAATATAAAAGTTAATCGTGGTTAATCGAATTTTAAGTGCATGTTTGAAATTCTGTAATTTTGCATTTCAAAACAGGTTTTTAAGTTCAAATTAGCTCAGTCTGCTCAGTCTGTAGGGACTTGGGTTGGGAACTGGAGGGTCGCTGGTTCAAGTCCCGGTGTGGGCCAAATATGGAAGTTGGTCTGGTAGCTGGAGAGGTGCCAGATCGCTTCCTGAGCACTGCCGAGGTACCCTTGAGCAAGCCACCAAACCCCCCCACCCACCACCAGCTCAGGAGCGCCTGCCGGGGGCCGCTCCGTCACTCTGACATCTCTCCATTAGTGCATGTCCATAGGATCCTGTTAGTGCATGTGTGTATTTCAGCCTATGTGTGTGTTGCATGACTTACAGAGTGTAAAAACAGAATTTCCCCTTGTGGGATCAATAAAGTAAATCTTAATCTTAATCTTAATCTTAATGTTGCAACGCAGGGGGAGTACTGATAGCCTAGCGGTCATATTGCACGCCCCATGTACAGAGACTAAAGTCCTCTCACCAGTGTTTTGATTTGGGAGTCAAATGATTGTTAAGAAATGTGCTTCATAATCTGGACTTTTAGATTTATCAATCAGGTAAGTGCTGCACTGCATTGGTCTGAAACCAGGACGTGGAGCTAGGATACAGTTTCAAAGTGCTTGTTTTTTATTGTTTTGAAAGATAACCATGTTAGACCAGAAACATGCAGGAGTGCGTGAATGTGCAGCACATTTCAATAAAGTGCAAACAAACAAAAATGACTGCATAACTCCATTACCTCTGAGTGTAATTATATACGGTGGATCAATCATCACCGTGTCATCACTATGTTTGCTCCACGTCTGTGGTGATTTTGCACACTCCAAAATAGTGCTCGGCCTGCGCTGATGATGCGGTTGCCCACTGACATCAGTCTGATTATCAAGCGTTTGTATGATTAGCTCGTAGGTGGAAGCTCAAACTCAAAGTGCTTCAGTGATATTTTAATTCCGTTGGACACGAGGTGCGTATTACTTTGAGCTCTGTGGTGTCGTTATGTTCCATCGCTGCAGCAGGAAGACGCTACAGTGGCTTTATGTACAGAGCGCCAAATGGGACAAAATAGCATGTAAAATGTAATTAATACATTTCTATCCTTAATCCCTTTGCTCTAATAAAGCAAAACCAATTCTATGAAATGCTCTCTGTGTTTGCTGGAAATGGTGATTTACAGTGGAAATTATAAGTAAAGCAGTTGCTTCTTTTTTGAACTTACCTTTTCATACTTCTCTTTTTAAACTCAATTTCTCCCATTCTCATGTGATGTTTTTCACCCTGCCTCATTCTGATTCTTCCTTTCCTTATTCTACTGCCTCTTATTGATTATTGTATCTCCACTGTCCTCTCCACAACAACATCTCTCTGCCCCATTCCACCATCGTTTCACACTCTTCTGGTTCCACTTTCCATCCTCATTCCCTTCCTTAACCCTTTAAATGTCCTGTTTTTTTTAGAGCTGGAGCCGACAGCAGAAGAGCCCAGCTCCCCAAGGAGGAAGACTCGCCGTCTCTCCAGCTGCAGCTCCGAGCCCAACACCCCGAAGAGTGCAGCCAAGTGTGAGGGCGAGATCTTCATCTTCGACAGACCAGGTACACCGCGTGCAATAGCTGCAGGACAGCTCGTGAATATGTATTGAAAGTAACGAGACGTTTTCTTTCTTTAACCAGGTACAGAAGGAGAGGATCTTCTCGGAGATATAGACCGGGTCCCCTATTCTTCTCTGCGTAGAACTCTGGATCAGCGCCGGGCCCTGGTCATGCAGCTGTTTCAGGAGCACGGCTTCTTTCCTTCAGGTAGGAAGTAAATGATTTCACAGGGAGAAGAACTTAGGCCTCGTGTCCACCTAGCATTTTGTCTGGGCAGAAAAGCTCGCTCTGGAGCGCTTGCATGAAGCGTTTGTTGGCTGAGAAGAAAAGCGCTGCACGTCTGTCCTGTCTCTATGACAACAGTCTGTTGTCAACAGCCGCTTTATTGACCGACGCTGCTCCGTTACATTTTACTGCATGTTTTATATTTTAGATCGTTTTTTACCCGATCTGACGCGGAGTGAGGAGGATGTGGGTACAAGACACGATCCATAGGCAGCAAAAATACAGGAAATATCATACAATAGGAAAAGAGCGCCGGTTACATCAAAAGCGCCTTTCTGAACAGTTGAGCGCTTGGAGCGGTCACAAAAAAAAAAGAAAAAATACGCTGGGCACTGCGCTTCTTCTCCAGGCGTCCACCTGCTGCTCCAAACGCTCTCTACTCATTGAAAAAAATTGGTAAAAGAAGCTGGCGCTCAGAAAAAAAAATACTAGTTGGAAACGGGGCCTTACTTATCAAGAGATAAAATCTTTGAATTCTATTGAACAGAAAAACTTGATAATTTATACCTTTGGACACTTGGAAACATTTGTTATGTGTTATAAAAGTATGCTGATAAGTTATTTCCTCTCTCTCTCTCTCTCTCTCTCTCTCTCTCTCTCTCTCTCTCTCTCTCTCTCTCTCTCTCTCTCTCTCTCTCTCTCTCCCTTTCAGCTCAGGCCACTGCGGCCTTCCAGGCACGCTACTCGGACACCTTCCCCACCAAGGTGTGTCTGCAGCTGAAGATCCGAGAGGTCCGTCAGAAGATCATGCAGACAGCCACACCCGGAACCTTCGAGCTCGGCGTGCCAGCCGAAACCAGCCCTGCCCTGCCCCACAGTTCCTCCTACAATCAATCAACCCGGGAGGACGGAGGGGCGGAGCAGCATGGAGACAAAGGCCGGAGCCCTGAGGAGCCAAAAAGCGAAGGATCTTAATCTGGAGGGGATTCAAAAATAAGTGGAGAAATCGAGAAAAGGAAGAAGAGAGAGAAGGGAGTGTGTCATCCCCGCAGAATGTTCTTGTATGTGTTGCACCAGTTCTCCAGCGGGATCCGATCTACTGGCACTAAAATCTCCGCCAGACCTGGGCAAAAAAAAGAATCCTTTGACTCTGGTCACTAATATTCAAACTACACAAGGCAGCGCTTGATTTGTCTAATCACACATTCACGACTCAAGAAGAGCCTCGAAGTGGATGAACAACATGCAAGTCCCGATGAGTCAAGTGCTCCTCGTAGTTTTCTTTTTCTTTCCAATTATGAAGAATATTTTCAGTTAACACTCTGCCCAGGTCTGCTCTCAGCACATTTGTACAGTAGTTTGTAGTTTAAGACACACAAACACACACTCTCTATCTCTGGCACATACACACACACACACTGGTGCATATATAATCTCCAGCATGCACATGATCCCACATATACACACATGCGCGCACACACACACACACACACACTTACCAAATCAGACTGTTACTCTTGGTTGGAAGTCCACAAGGGCCGCCGCCAATGACCACGACACACAAAGGCACTTTGTCACTTATTGTGCAGATGCAGTTTGCTGTTGCCAGCCAGCCAGCCAGCCCTCAGATGCCATTGACTTGACCTCCTTCTCGCCCCCTCCACTCCTCAGCACAGTGGTCGGGACACAAAACACAACCCCAACGACCTCCACTTATATTCCACAGCCCCTCGATGCTGCAAGACAGACAGCACACACAGACATAAATATACTGTACATTACACGCAGACACACAAACATGGACACATCTGTGCAGTGTGAGCACTTGTACACAAACATCGTCAACCCTGGTCTGACCAAGCCATCGGCCTGCACAGTTTTTAGTGATTGTAGTGAGAAGAGAAGCTGAACGCATGAAATCTATTCGCTCCTGGAAAAGAAAAGGAAGAGCAGGAGTTGGGATGTAGTGTGACAAATATTTGCACCTTCAGTTATTGCCATTATGAAAGACTGAGTCCTCATTGGCGGGAGCTGATTATATATGTCTGTATGTCTGTCGGGGCGCCCTCCCCGAAACCTGTGTGAACAGGCTCCGTAAAGAGATTATGTAAAGAGACTAATGGTTGTGAGGCTTTGAAGATTCAACGTAAAGTTCGACACTGACTGGCTCTCATCAGAGCGCGCAGGGAAAACACTGAAGAAGAAACTGGATGATGTTCATTGGACGGGAGTTTCATATTCCAACTATAGGAACACAGATAATAATAGCGAATAAGGACAAGAAGAGAGTGAAAAAGTAGAATTTTAACCAAACTTCTCTGAATCTCCCAGTGGATATAATGTTGCTTTCTCTCGTTATCGTTGCCGTGGAAATAACCAGTTTTACCGTGGCCTGTTTTTCTCTCGTGGCTCTATTGTGTTTCTTCTCCAGCATAAAAAAAAAATCACAACAAAAAAGAAAAAAAAAAAACTTTGGACAAAGAAGGGGACAAATCAGTTGGTGGCAGCCCCTACTTTTAATCATACCTGGGGCGGTTCTCCACCCAGCCTCCCCCCTTCTCTCTGCTACGATTTCTCACCAGACAGAAGAGGGGGAGCAGGGGTGTTCGTCGTTTTGTTAAAAACGCAGAATTCAGGTGTTTGCACAATTTGTGCGGCCCCTCTCATCTGGGACCGCCGCAAGTTAAATCAGGAAAGTATTGTTTTTAGAGATTGTTTTAGTAGAAAAAATAATAACCTTGTTCCGTATGTTATCAACCCCCTCTTTTCCTCCCCTGGTCCTCCCTTTCTTTCCCTCTCCTGTCATTTTTCCTCAGTCCTGTCCATCCTCCCTTCCTTACCTCAATCGGGTCTCTACGGCCCCCTCAAGTGTTGTTAGAAAGTGCCCTTAAGCACTGGTCCCGGGTCAAGCGCTATGTAGCTCAGGATGGCTCTGGTTAGGGTTAGTTCAGGGAAAGCAGATCCTAGACCAGCCCTGGAGGGCAGTCTCTGGAGCCCTCCCCTCTTCCCTCTCTTCTTGACACTTTATCCTTTCCCGTCAAATGGTGCAATAGGACATTTCTTTTTTGGAAGTGGGTGGGTTATTTTGTTTCCGGGGGAAAGGCTCCGTGCCATAGATATTAAACCCAGTGCAGTCAGTCAGTAAGAGGAATGAGATGTTGTGATACTATCTTTAACTATGGTATAAAACAAACAAAAAAAAAAGAATCACACAGTTATTGTTCTTGTTGAAGAGATAGAGGGTTTAACTTACTAAAAGTCAAAGACAACTTTTGAATAGCACTTTTTGGCTCTTTGCTTCCTCTGTGAAGAGTGGGGTAGTTATTACTATGGGTATCTCTTTTGTTTCTCTGTATACAGTTGGATGTGTGCAAAAATATATATACCGGTATTTCCATATATGTGCATTTAGGTCTGTGTTTGGGTGTGTGTGAATGTTTTAGCACATGCAGGTAGTGTGTGTACACGACCAACCTCTCGTTCTTTCTCCACTAAGCAACATAATCAATAGTATATTTTTCATTGTATTCAACATTCTATATTCTACTCTAGAGACAGTATTTTTATAGTCACCAAGACTATTTTGTCCACCATCTTGACTGTTATTGAACCAAGTTGATTCAGGATATATACACGATATATATTCAGGATATATATATATATATAAATATATATATAAAGACACACAGGTAATACAACGACTATCAATTCTCACCTCTGGGGTTAGGGCTGTTAAGTGTCCATCTGCATGCATGTGCAATCACATGCACACGTGCACACACACCCACACAGACATATGTGCACACACACACATGTATGCGTGTACACTGTATGATTGTGCTTAAAAATAAACTGTCCTTACTTTGGAGAAGGAATTTTAGGATGAGCGATGTGAGTGTATCTCATAAGCAGGCATGTTGACCATGTGCAATATTTCTAAACAACAAAAAAACTAAATATTGAAAATATTAAAGACCTAACACAATGTTTGATGCCTGTTTTCTTTTTTGGATTTCTCTAGAGTTGATATGTTTCTGCCTTATTTGTGATCAGGGTCAGATTTCAATGATTCACTCCCCCAGGTTTTTGTTTTTTTTGCTTTTTCCGAAATGGCAACGGAAGAGAACACGTTTGGCTGCAGACTAATGAACAGGATCTACAGATGCAGCCAACTGGACCTACCAGGCAAGTCCCCAAAATCCCTGGAACAAACACAGTGTACTTCTCTAGCTGGCCTTTGTCAAGCATATCAGTGCTAAGAGAGTTTATTGGATTAGTGTAGCCTTTCATGTCGGGTCGTATTGGGTGAGAGGTGGGCTAAGGTAAGGAGATCGGGTCAGGGAGCCTTTTAATTCAGAAAAAAGCTGGAGATGACAGACTGGAAGCCCAATCAGATATTTTATTTATATCACAGTGATTATATGTCATAAGACTACAGAAAATGCCCAGAAAGACAAATCCAAAAGAAATATTAAATGTATCACAATGCTGGACCTCCAAAGAGTCATGGTATACCCATTGTTATTGTTACTTCAATCATATTTTTAAATAATTGTCATCAGAAGACTAAAATAAATGTTTTTTTTTATGGGAGTGACACTCTTTGCTGTGATGTAAAAGTGAAAACTGTATTATGAGGATGTTGTTGAACAACTTGCCACAAGCAGTAAAACAAATCCGTCATTTTCACAGGATTTTTAGTTTAAAATCGAGACTTTCTGGACCGTTTTTTTCTCTCGATATAACCTTTAACTGCTGCATAGTGTTTGGCCTACTGCTGCTAAGTCTTTATAAAGTAAAAAAAAAAGTGAATTTAATTCATCGACCAAACAAAACAATTAGAATAGAATAGAAAAGAATAGAATTACTTTATTGATCCCAAACTGGGAAATTGTGGCGTCACAGCAGCAGGTTATCCAAACACACAATATGAGTAAAAAACACAATGTTAGCAAATCTAAACACAATATAATATTAAATACAAAGTGAATAAGTACTAAAAGATATCAAAAATAAGAATGTGAATATATACAACCAGGATTTAACTAAGCATTACTAGTTTTAAATAGGAAGATTAAATATGGAAGATTTAATACAGTGCAATCGAAATTGCGTTTGTCTCCGTCCCACGGTGCAATACATACATGACAACACAAAACTTGAAATAAAGGAGCAGACAGTAGAAGAATTTAATATAATTTGCCCCTCTTTCACTAGACCATAATAAACAAAACGTAGCCTATAATAAAAAAAAATTGCTGCCATCCACATCCTGTTCCTATGTTACAATTTATTTTATAACATTCAAAGAAGATCACGAACAAAAGTTTAATTAACACGTTTAATCATGTTTCTAGAAACATACTGGTTTCTAATTGTTTTATATATATATATACATATATATATATATATATATACATATATATATATATATATATATATATATATATATATATATATATATATATAATTTTTTATTTAGATTATATATTTTATTTTATAACATTCAAAGAAGATCACGAACAAAAGTTTAATTAACACGTTTAATCATGTTTCTAGAAACATACTGGTTTCTAATGGTTTTATATATATATATATATATATATATATATATATATATATATATATATATATATATATATATATATATATATCTATAATGTTTGATTTAGTTAAGATTTTAAATGTGTAGTTAGTTTTTCGGAAGCCTGGGCAGCAAACCTGACCGATTACCACTTCGAACTCCATCTCCCAGGTGGCATTGCGAGCGGTCCGTTTCTAGGTGTCTAGCAACAGCTACCAGCCCAGACAGCCGGCGGCAACGGGAGCGCTAATTCTCGGTGTGTCTTTCCACGATTATTCGCTGCCGGGTGTTCACATATAGTAGTCAATTGGCTGAAATAGTGGGAAAAAACAACCCTGACCCCTGCACAGAGATATGAGCGGCAGCGGGCGGCCCAGGACCAGCTCGTTTGCTGAGCCGCCAGGTGTTCCAGGAACCGCCGCCGCGTCCACCGGATCAGCCGCTGCCGTGGGGAGCAGCACAGGAAAGTCCGGGGTCCCGCAGGCCTCCGGCAGCAGCTCGTCGGGATGCTCGAACCTAAAGCTTGCCAGTAAGTTCAAATCAGCTACACAATCTTTCTCTGAGTCTGCCCATCCAATACACCTTAAGGTTTGCCTTTACCTCAAAATATATGTAAGTGTTTTGTGTTATAACCTCAATATAAGTCGGTAAAGCTCCTGTGGTGCTATGTAACTTGCTAACATGCTAACTAGCCAGCTAACGTTAGCTACTTGTTTTGTATGTTACTGGTTCACTGCCCGGCCGACGGATGTATTTATCCCCGTTGATGTCAAATAAGCAGCTTGATGATCACCGCTTTTACTCAGTGTAAAACTAGTCAAATTAATCAATATTAATGTTTTAATTAGAGTGGAGGATCTTTTGTGAATTCACTGTGGTCACTGGGATTGAGCAGGAAAACGGGCTCTTGTTGTTCTTTGTGGTCAAGCGGGACTCATACACGTAAAGCTTGATTGCTACATGCACGGTTCTGTATTGGGGGGGGGGGGGGGGGGGGGTGTTGTTGAGAGTGTGGCTTTTAGCTTTCAGTCTGGCTCTCCCTGAAGACGGGTTTGGACGCAGAGTTGCCTTTTCACCAAGGTCACCTGTGGGGCACAGGCTTTAGCAGCAGGTGGCCGACGCCTGGAGGATGCAAGTGATGCACATCCAGCACATGAGCTGCTGGGCTGTCTAAAGGGATGCCAAGGAGTCTGTTTCCTGTTGTTCGTTTGCACCTTCAGCAAGGCAGTGGCTGGTGTAAGCAGAGATGTGTGTGTGTGTGTGTGTTTAACCAAACCTTATCATCCATTAGCAGGCAGTGGTGTGTGACTTTGATATTAGAGCCCCAAAAAAGGAGGTCATCTTCAGTTCAAGGCGGGGTGACCCCACACTCTCCCTAAGCTTGCAGCTGAGCAACACTGCCCGAGGAGAAGACTTAATGTTGCCTTCAGTTTGTAAAGATGTTCTTTTGGATCACTGATGGACGTGTTGCCAGGTTTTGCGAGTCCTTGAGGCTATTTCAAGAGGCTGGATTAACCCAGTTAGCCAGATATTTCTAAGAGAGAATGATGTGATTTGACATTTTGAATTACTGGTGAAATTAAACTTGGGCACGGAGGATTAAGGATGTTGTGTTGCCATACCAACAGTGGACTGTCATTATGAACAACAGTGGAAAATATTTAACAAATTCAAGTGTTCTCACCGGCTGCACTAGTACGAAATACTCCTTAAACTAACAGTCCAGTATGTTGTAGTTGGACCTTGTTACTTGTAGTCTGACAGTATACTTGGCAGTTCCACCCATAATCTATTCTTAACCTAAACAAAGTGATAAAACTGCTGATTAGTGGAGTTATTGGCCTGAGTAGGGTCAATGGGCTTGAGCTTGTATAGCTCTTTTCTCGTCTTCTGACTACTCAAAGAGCTTTTACTCTGCAGGTCACACCTACACATTCACACCCTGATGGTAGAGGAGAAGTGACCATCAGAAGTAACTTACCCATTCATACACACATTCATACGCCGCCATTGAAGCAGAGGGAGCAACTTGGGGTTAAGTGTCTTGCCCAAGGACACATCGGACATGTAGTTGCAGGAGCTGGGTATTGAGCCCCTGACCTTCCAGTTAAGAGATGACTCACTCTACCAACTGAATAACCGCTGCCCTAAACAACATACTAGTCGCGTTTGCTGCCTACCTTCTTATTTGTAAAAGTAAAAAATGGTTGGGATGAAAGGATACGATTTTGTCGTCGCTGCAGGTAGCCATAGAAGTTGTTTTAAGTAGCATGCATCAGAAACGTCCAAAAAGCTGGCTCTTTAGCGCCCTCTGTTTGTGCAGAATACCCCCCTTTGCCATGCGGCCAATGACTCATGAGGTATTTCTTATTATGCAGACACAAACATTTAATGAATATATCTGCCCGGTGTCTTCCCCAGCGTCGTAAGGTGCTCCATCCAGCTAGTGCAGTAGATCCAACTCAAGTATCGTCAGTGAGTCATTAGTTGGTATAAATGGAAACACCCTTTTAAATACATATTACATACGCTGTTGTGAATGTCCTAAAGAGAAACCGACAAGTCCAGACATGTTCGTCAGTGAAATAGTTAGAATGAACATACTTTATTGAATAATATCAATGTGAGGATATTCTCACCGATAGTTACATTTTTCACAGATCTTATTACCTTTTTTTTTTTTTTTTGCAAAAGTCGAGATAAAAGTATATAAACTACCTATTTGAAGATTTCATGTGCTGATGCAGGATTTCTGCGTTTTGTACAGATTTGAAAAAGCCTGATAATATCATTAAGAGGATTTGGAAATGGACTAGTAAATCTGAATACTTCCCCTCATCCCCAGTATAATTACAGTGCTGCTGGACCATTGTCCTAGCTGTTGTTCTGTTATTCACTGTCTGTGGAGCAGATCCAGGATTTGTCTATGGATGACATCATCACTATTGTCTGTCTCCCCAGCGTGCGATATAATGATAAATGGACTTGAGCTTGTATGGTGCTTTTCTAGGCTTCTGACTACTCAAATTGTTTTTACACCACAGGTCACACCTGCACAGTCATACCCCGATTAACCATTGGTATTAATTAATCCATTCATGCACATTCATACGCCGCCATAGGAGCAGCGGGAGCAACTTGGGGTTGAGTGTCTTGACCAGGGATGCATCGTACATGTAGCTGCAGGAGCTGGGGATTGAACCCAGACTTGCCGGTTGAGAGACGACTGACTCTATCACTGAGCTACAGCCGATAAAAGTATTTAAATTAATTCAAAAATGAGATTGAGCTCTGAAATAGTATAAGAAGTTATGATAAGGAAAGTCATGTGGCAAAAACCTGAGTGGAAGTATTACAAGAATACTCCCCCCCCCCCCCCCCCCAGTGTCTGATGTCGATGTCAACAATTTCATCCTAATCAGCTCACAGGTTACTGAAACAAACAACCATGATCATCTGTGAAGTGGACACAGTGTGGTGTTTGTGGTGTACAGTCACATGAGCACAATAAATCCCAAACCACAGATGCATGATAGAAACCTCACCCTCACACCAGAGGCGATCCCTGAAGAGTAGATGGCCTGGTTAGATTTGAGAAGATCGTGCTGCATTAAAGTGCATTTTAATAAGCTCAACTTAAATCACTTGAAGCTACAATGCTCTAAGAATTGGAGTTCATGTGAGTACGGTTGGTTTTTATGTAGTAGAGGCAAGACATTAACATATTCAATCTACTGCTTTGCATGAATGGGAATAGTTTTTCTTTTTGCTGCTAGAATTAAAAACACAACGTGTAGATATTAGTGGGGCAAAGGTAGATATATTGAACGTTTCAGGGATTTATTTTTTCCTCTCGGAGACTTGAGTTTCCGTCTTTCAATGTGAGCTGAATGACAGGAAGCAGAGTGTGACAGAGTGCACCGCTGATAGGGAAACACCGACACAATGAAACAATGACAAGACAGACACACCGACATATCCCGAGGAATCCATCATTTTTTATTTTGATCGATTGTCGACCTCTGGGAAGTTAAAAACAAATTTAAAAAAAAAAAGACCCCTTTAATCTTCTGCTTTCCTTACACATCATCAGGGAGAAATATGTAACACAGACAGTTCGCATGTCCTACTCTTTACCTGGAGCGAGTGCACGAGTGTCTGTCCAGAGGGTGAACTGAGCGACCCGGTCATGCCGCAGGCCTCACAGTTCCAGCTGTAACAGATATCACCAGCACTCATGCAGTATTGAATAACAACCATCAAACTTTTGTGGCTGAGGACAGTTTACTGAGTGTGCGTGGAGTGGCTACAGCTAGCCGAGGTGTATCAATAAGTGCATTGTTGGTTAACAAAGCAGTAAGTATGTGGACACGGACACGCTGACAGTGATGCACTACGGAGACGGCTGCTCCATTATTCCGTATATATTCAGTATGAATAACCTTTAAATCACAAGATCTGAGTAGATTCTGTAGGTTATAGAGATACATCTTAAATTGTAAAGGTCAATTTGTTCAATCAAGATTCTTGTAGAAAAAAACAAATTTCAGTCGTCCCTCATTTCAACTGTCTCAAGAGATACCGTTTGAGGTATTGGACTTGACATGTTCACTGGTACGGTACGTGTTTGACCAGTACATCTCCACTGGATGGTCAAACAAAAGGATCTGTGTTTCACTTGAACAGTTCATCAGGACAAAGACAGCTGTTGGCCTACTTTTGAGTTCATTCCCAGTTTAATTAGGCCCAGTGTCTTAAATATGAACCCTGTCGTTCCTTTCTTCTTTCTGGAGGCTGCGTAGAGTTGACATCCATTCACTCGACTGTCATTAACCTAAATATCCAAACGGCGAGCGGAGAGGCGGCCCAGAAGTGAAGTCTGGCTGCAGTGATTGTGCAGGGTTGTATATCAGGGGTATTGTTTTAGTCACGCTGTAAAGGGATTTGATATCATGACCTTTTGTAGCACAGAATTTGAGCTGAAGCAGCTTTTTTTTTCAAATCCTTTTTTTAGTATGAGCACTTTAAAACAATGATCAGAAACCTGCCGTGACTCATAACCACATCGCTCCATTAACAATGTGCTGAATCATAACTGTATTATTTCCCCTGACCCCATGCTGACCCTGTTACTGCTTGTTTCCTAGGAGACAGCGGGAAGGTGACGACCGTTGTGGCCACGCCGGGTCAGGGACCGGACCGCCCTCAGGAGGTCTCTTACACTGACATCAAGGTGAGCTCAGGGCGGGAGTAGAAACCGGGCAGAAAACAGTCATCACAAAGAGCTGTGCCCTTACACGCTGCAGTTCATTTTATTACCTCATCTGCTACTGTAACAGACGCTGCTATCACCACGCTGCACCGACTGACTGAAACATGTCTGCCTCCACTTGATAAGGTTGTTGAATCAATACCAGCGGCTCCTTAATAACTCTGTGTTTTTAGACTTACTCACTTCAAAGTTTAAGCTTCTGAAAGCGGTCGCCTCGTCTGATCTCAAAAAGTGACATAACTGTGTCAGTTAGAGAAAGATGAAATTGCAGAGGATAAGAAGTATTGTATCAAAGTACAGACCTGCTAACAGTCAAGCGGCCTCTGGTGTTAATAACCAAGCCCATCAAGCATTATGTTCAAAGTTGGAAGTAGTGTGGAAGTTGACGTTTCAGAGTTTTTGGTATATTTCTCTAAAAGCAACTGAGAAAGATTTATCAATGATTTAAAATGTACTTTTTTGCTTTTAGGCCTTTTTTTGGACATCTTGCAGTTAAAAATATACAACCAGAAGAAGATGGTGCTCAGCACGATCAAATCTTTGTGGATGATGGTTTTTTTTATGTCTACATGATAAATGAAGCGTGAGGAAGCAGACGTGCATCCAGACATAACACGAGTCTAATCGTCTGTTATGATCTTCTTCTACTGTTACAAAGTGTACCAGGGATTTTTAAAGTCAACAGTTCCCGATGCCTGTTTAGCTCGTACTGTATGTTCAGACACTGAATGCACAATTCATCTGGACCAATCAACAACATCCTTGTGCACTGTGAGAGTCCCTTCCCTGAAGCATGAGGTCAAAGAGTTCCTCTGAAGAACAACTACGTTATTCCCCCGGTTCTTTGGTTCTTACTGTGTTTACTGCACTAGAATAAGGGAAGAGGTCCTCAAACTGTTCTTACAACTATGAAAAAAGATCCCTTGATTTGGAAACAGCCAATGCGCTGTTGTTGTTCCTCAGCTGACTTAAGTCAAATTCAATTCTTTGTCAAGTCAGCATCCATGTAACCCTTATACATCCTGTCCATAGCCGATTTCACATTTGCACTAATGAAAGTTTCTAGATGATTTCAGGAGGACTGACCCTGAAATCCTCCTGATCCTGTTGTTCACACATGCACCTCTCAGAGGGAGACTATACCTATTAGACAGGGATAGTCTTCACACATACAGCTCACCTGAACACTTTTTCAGGAGGTTTGTGCGAGTGTGAACAAAGCTTAAGACTTAGCATTCCTCTGTTAGCTATTACAGCTTTCTTCTTTTGTGGAAACCTTGCAGGTGATTGGCAATGGGTCGTTCGGTGTGGTGTACCAAGCTCGCCTCATTGACAGCCAAGAGATGGTGGCCATTAAAAAGGTTCTGCAGGATAAGAGGTTTAAGGTAAGCCTGTTTTGTACTGAATGATTATCCATTGTGGTGTTAATTTGGGTCAGACATTACCTTTTCTCCCCCTCATAAAAATGCATTAATATTCCTGTTGGTGTTGATATTAAAGTATATCATTTTCACTGTTTCTGTTTGAAAGGTTTCCCTGTCTTTCAAAGTTCTTAACGCTAACATTTGCTCTAACAAGCTCGTGTGTTTTCTCTTGTGCAGAATCGAGAACTACAGATCATGAGGAAGCTGGACCACTGCAACATCGTCAGACTACGTTACTTCTTCTACTCCAGTGGCGAGAAGGTGCAGCTCAAGATTGTTTTATTCTCATGAAATGTGGTCAAACAAACGTTTGCAAGGTCATTGTATTCACGCACTCTAACCTCAGAGAACGACGCCATCAGGAGATTACGGTAAAACAGAGGAAGTGATGCACACACAACAAAAATGAGATTACTCATATGCAGCAAAAAAAAAAAAAAAAACCAGCCATGAAAAATGGGAAGCAAAGCATTCATTGGACTGACAAATATAAAAACACTTCTGAGTTTATTGTTGCAGAAGTAATAACTGGAATGAGGATGACAACAGTCACGCGAAGCAGTTTGACCATGCAACAACATGTTCATTACACAATAACATAACATCTGTCTGATAACGTTGTGAACTCAAACATGTTTGAAATGCTGTGATTTCTCCTCTCACTCTCTCCCTCCCTCTATCTCTCTCTCCCTAACCGGTGCTGTACAGAAAGATGAAGTGTATCTCAACCTGGTGCTGGACTTTGTCCCTGAGACGGTCTACAGGGTGGCCAGGCATTTTAACAAGGCCAAGAGCATCATTCCTATCATATACGTGAAGGTACATTTGTTCTGTTTCCTGTTAAGACTTTTCTGTGTTTGTTAAGTAGGTTAGTGGAACAGGTCTTAGGGCGCACTCACACTAGGCAACTGGTCCTAGTGTGAGTGCGGCCGAAAATTTCACTCTTCTTTTATCGCTGTGTTTGTGTGTGTGTTTAAACTTCAACGATGTGGGAAGCTTATTTTCTGGTGTTCAATCGTCCACAGGTGTACATGTACCAGTTGTTTCGCAGTCTGGCTTATATCCATTCCCAGGGTGTGTGTCACAGAGACATCAAGCCCCAAAACCTGCTCGTCGACCCAGAAACTGCCATCCTCAAGCTGTGCGACTTTGGCAGGTGAGTTCAGCGAACAGATGGATTTCTGCCACTCAGGCACCAAGGATTCAATGAAAAGAAATGTCAAGAAAATGTGGCATGTTTTTACGTGCAGAACGGACAGATTTTAACGGATCTTTTGCCATTCCTCTTTAAAGATATCAGAAAGCAAGATTTAGGCATGGCATAAACATTTGTTGTACTGTGACCGCATTCACACTTTCACACGTTGTCTATTTTAAGAGGTTTGATGTGTTCAGTTGTTCCGTTTTCATCCCCTCACCAACCCTTACACACCAGCCTTTCTTTGCAGTGTGCTTCCATCAAACTTGGTTTCTTTGTTTCCTCAGTGCCAAGCAGCTGATCCGCGGTGAACCCAACGTGTCGTACATCTGCTCTCGGTACTATCGCGCCCCTGAGCTCATCTTTGGCGCCACCGACTACACGGCGAATATCGACATCTGGTCAGCAGGCTGCGTACTGGCTGAGCTGCTGCTCGGACAACCCATCTTCCCCGGTGACAGCGGAGTCGACCAACTAGTAGAGATTATCAAGGTGAGAGTTCCCCAGGCACCTGTTTGTCTGATTGTAAGGCTCTTTAAGGTTAACACAGTTGATGTTAGGTTTTTAGATCACACGCTGGTTGTAAACTTTGAGAATAAGTTTTGGGAATTCAATCCGCTCATAGTCTTTTTACTATTGTTTCAGGTGCTGGGAACCCCGACAAGGGAACAAATCCGAGAGATGAACCCGAACTACACAGAATTCAAGTTCCCTCAGATCAAAGCCCATCCATGGACCAAGGTGAGTAAACACCAAGGATGTTACTGGCAAATAACGTCCCTGTCAGATAAACACAAAGTTAAAGTCAGACCAGTCGACTGATCTCAAGTCGAGAAAATACTATTTTGAAAAACAGTCAAAATTGAGCAGAATCTATTTTACACGGGATCAGAGCTTCTGATTGGTTTGCTTAGTTGCGCTAATGTTAGCAGTGCTAGCACCACTAGCCTTTGGTCCTCCATGCAGGTTAGCGTCCACGTGCCTGTGCTGGTTACACGTTGTCCTGGTGGAGTTGTTATATGCCAGTTTAACTTGAAACAACCAACAAACAACTTCATCTCCATTTTTCTGGATAAACACTGCCAATCTGCTCCGCTCTGCGAGATGCTGTCGGTGCACCAAGCTGGTTTTCATCGGGTTAGTAGAGTGACCAGAGCTACAGCTCCGCCTAATAGTGGGCGCCTGGGTTACAGCTAACATACAACATGTGACTGGGATTGTGAAAGCCAGAATTCATGAAGATATGAATAATTCTTTAACTAGCAGCTGTGGTGCCGCCCAGCGAGGTCGATTAATCCTCGAGGGGACATTCTGGTTTTATTCTGATACTGATTGAGAGACATGCCACTCATTCACACACATCGGCCCCGAAATCCACACATCCACAAACAGAACCTGTGGACATGTATTTAAAGGAGAGATGTCTGAGTGAGGGGCTGCACACAGGGGGCTCCCTTTTAACTGTTGGGGGCCCGGAGCCTTTCTTAAAGGCACCTCGGTAGTACAGCAGCACCTCTCTGAATAAGTCGGCTGATCACGCCTCCTTAGTAAACACCACAAAACTAACTTCATTATAAAAGTCTAAAACTAGAGACAAAGAACTAATTCTTGTGTGATTTTCATGACTTCATGTAGAGTTTATGAAACATTTGAAAACGAAATACTTTCTAATATAAAAACAAAAAAGGATGAATCTATAGGAATGCATCTGCTCCAACAAGTGAGAAGCATCAGAACAAAAGCAGAGTGTACCTGTGGATGTGTCGTTGCCCACACAGTCTATTTAAACCTGCGAGGTGAATCACTTCAGTGTCCTCCTCCTGATAGTCGGTTAACCCTGACACTGAAAGAGCTCACAAACAACGTAAAACCTACAGAAGAGGTCGTTCAACATTTACTACAAGGCGTATAGATTTAAACTCTAAAAAGTGCATGCGACTGTGTCTTATAGTTTCTTTCACGCCTCTGTGACGGGTTGTAACAAACAGCTAAAGTTTTCTCTGCGTCCTATCTTTGCTTCAGTCAAGTATTCAGCTAAATGCAAAGTCAAAAAGTTTAGGAAATACTTCAGTTCATGTTTTTTATAAAGATTTATTTTTGGGCTCTTTATTTGGAGAGGACACTGGATAGAGTAGGAAATCAGGAGAGAGAGCGGTGAAGGAGCCCCTGGTCTGACTTGAAGGCCGCTCGCTTGTTGGACTGTAGCCTGCTGCGCGACTGAACCACTAGGCCATCAGCGCCCCTATCTTAAGGTTTTTAAGGATAGAAATATGTTGTGATATCTGCTCAATAACTCGTGTCAACATGAACTCTGAAGTAATAATTGATATAAATCATCTGAATCATTCAGTCCTAAAGCTGTAGTATAATGAAGGTCAACCTCTTTCCTTCTTATCAATGATTGGAGTTGTTGCAGAAACCTGGACTAAAGCTCTTCTTTGTTCTTCAGGTGTTTAAACCTCGCACCCCTCCAGAAGCCATCACTCTCTGCTCCCGGCTGCTGGAGTACACGCCGGCCTCTCGCTTCTCCCCGTTAGAGGCCTGCTCTCACGCCTTCTTCGACGAGCTCCGCCAGCCCAACACACGACTGCCCAGCGGACGAGACCTGCCCATGCTCTTCAACTTCAGCCCCACAGGTACAGACGGATTCAAGCATGCATACCAAGAGCCTTTCACAATAAGTGATTCATCCTTTATGAAGTTAGAAGAAGCTGGATTTACGTTCACTTTTGTTCCAGATTCCTTCAGTTCTTGGAGGTTTTTCTGAATCAAACCTGTCCAATCTGCCTTTTTTTTTTCTCTTGCTTTGTTTTTGGCCAACACTGCGACCTCAAAAGGAATGCATGAATGCAGTGTGCTCTATCCTACTGTCGTCATCGTTGTGTGACTCTGTGCTCCTGATTTCTGACTCACCTTGAAATAAATCCTCGTCTCTCATTATTTGCAGAGCTGTCAATCCAGCCTCAGCTGAACTCGACCCTCATTCCTCCTCACGCTCGCTCTCACACAGCTGCTTCCGCCCACGGTGAGAACTCTTGATTTTAATGCTGCAGTCGCTGTATCATCGATGTTAGTGTCGCGGTCAGTAGTGAGTGAAAACAATGTGTTAAGATTTAGTGTTAAATCAATCGATGCCATTTGTATATTTTTGTCACTGTGTCCTCGCTTCTGATGAGCTGGTGAGAGGAAGAAACATCCGATCTATCTTTGTCTGTTTCACCTGGTGCTGCACGAGGTCGAGACAGCTGATTCTGAGAACGCAAAACACATAATGAAAACATCATGAATAATAGACTTCAAACTTCCTGAATAATGTGTGCTGTTGAACACAAGGGGGCAGTATTCAACATGAAATCCCCTACATGTGTGAACAGATTGGATGTCTAACACTGGTGTCTTACCTGTTAAAGATTTTAAACTGGTTTGTATTGAACACATCCACACGGCTGAATTAATGTGACTTTGAAACATAAACTGAATTGATTTTTCTAAAACACGTCTGTTGAAACTAAAGTCCTTTAGTGAAATGTAGACTTCCTGAAGCCTTTCCTTTAGAAGATGTGACAAATGAAATACTTTTATTAAAGGGGAACAGGGTTTCTCTTTTTCATGAATGAATAAATACAAACCTAATGTTGAAATATACCCTAAGATAAGAGTACAAAAAAAACAAAGTGTGTCGATCCCCTGCACCTGAACCCAGAGTCATTGTAATCCTCTGCTCTCCGTGTCTGTCTGTGTGTGTCTGTGTGTGTCTGTGTGTGTGTGTCTGTGTGTGTCTGTGTGTGTGTGTGTGTGTGTGTGTGTGTGTGTGTGTGTGTGTCCTCGACTCTTTATGTTCGACTCACTGTCTGTTTCTCCTCTCCTGTTCTTCAGATGGTACCGGTTCTGACTCATCTCAACACAGTTCAGTACCTGGATCTCTTAACAGCATCTGAAGCAGCTTCCTCACCTGCCTGCCTGTCAGCCTCACCCTTACCTCAGACGCTCACACACACACACACACACACACACACACACACACACACACACACACACACACACACACACACACACACACACACTGTACTGCTTTCCTCCATGCTGCTTGCTCTCCTCTTAGATGATCAGTTCTGTACAGTGAACACGATGAATAACCAACATTAGCTCTGTAGCTGCCGGGTCGTAAACTACAGCAGGAGATTGTTACACACACTCTGCTTTGGGGGGGGGGGGGGGGTCTGTGAAGGTTCAATAGTGGGGGCTGGTCCTCTGTAAGATAACCTTTTTTTTAAGCAACATTTCTTCTCAATGTTTGTGTTTATTTATTTGACTCATTCAAAGAATCATGAGGGTTTTATTTTTTTATTCTTCAGTGTCGGTGAAGGTGAGCTGCACCCTGCCTGAAATAGAAAGCCCAAAGTGGCTCCAAATGTTCAGATTCAGAGGACGTTGTATTCCACTGAAGCGGAGTGAGCAGACGCAGGGAGGGAGCCATGTTGTTTTAACCTGTTGTTAACGTATCCGCTTTAAAGGAAGCCTTTATCTGAGTCCTGTTGGAGCGTTACTGGATGGATCAGTGAATACATGATGTTCAGAAACAACCGTCCGTCCCCCCGCACACTGGCTGCGTCAGTGACCATGTCTCATTTTCTTCAGTTTGTGTGACTGGTCTCGAGGGCCTTGACTCATGAAAGAGGGAAATAGTCGTCTGAAGGTAAACGAGTGACTGCAGAGTGTCTGTGTAGGTACTCAGTCCTCATCAGGGTCTTGGGTAAATGGAAGCTTGATCCTAAGACATCTTCTCTGAATTTGAAAAGTGTTTCATCTCTCCTCCTCTGAAAGGGTAGACCTGAAGAAGCTTTCAGAGGAGGAGAGGTGAAACTTCTTCTCCTTCAAGATCTTCAAATCAAGACCAGTTGTCTTTGGATCAAACTTTGGACTGACTGCAAAGTGCCGCTTGTTCTGTCCCGCCAGATCTGGCTAACGTGGTCGTATAAAAACTGAGCAGGTTAGCTTCTGTAACTGTTTTAGATCGTTACAGCAGAAGAAGACTGTACGCCTCTCTGTGATCACTCAAGTCGACATTGAATCTCGTTTAAAAAAGTGAGATGTTACTCAGCATTCGGGATCACTTCCCTTTAAGAAGTCATTTATTCATGGAAGAAAATAACCAAATCTCGACCCCTTTTAACCTCCCTAAGGGCCAGCGAAGGGCCCAAACACTGAACACAAACATGAACAGGTCATCAGGACTTTAACATGTGATCTATTTGTTTCCCTCATGTTTCATTCAAAACCTTAAATGGAGTTGAGATCAGGGCGTGACTGTGATCGGTGAAAAGTTGAACATGTTGAATCAGAGAGACGGAGGGTGTCTGAGATCGATCTGAAAACTCACCGATTCTCAAAGGAATCTGTGAGTTTTAAGACGTTTAAATCAGTTTTCACTTAAAGAAAACGATGAAGGCGACTTTCTCAAACCTGCTCGACACCAGAAAGAATAAGAACACATTCAACACATGCCGTCTTATTAAACAGTCAGTGAAGGCTGCAGAGAGATCTAAGAGTTCTGGGTAAGGGGTTTAGTGTTTCATTAATTTTGACAGGGGGTAGGGGGGGGGGGGGCTTCATGTAAATGTATTTATTTGTTTTTTAATGAGAGCTGGATGTGGAGGAGGGTTTTAAATGGTGTCGCAGCTTCTTAGGCAAACCGTAGAAACTAAAATAACTCTGAGGATTAACGGACGTGTGCTGGAAGGCTTAATGTGAGAACAGCGATTAAACACAAACTTTTCCAAAAGCCGGGCGGTTTGTGTGTTAGTGTGTGTCTGTGTGCTGTTGTAACTTCTATCTTTGTGAGGACTCCGTTTGAATTTCTACCCGCTGATTTGGTTGTACTGTCACAGTGAGGATTTGTTGAAGGTCCTGGGTCGGAGAATGTACTATCACAGTCCCCAACCTCCTCCGTATTGAAGTATGAACGTGTGTGTGTGTGTGTGTGTGTGTCTGATTCCAACCTGAAGTCTAAACAGTGTTTTAGGGATTAGAGCCGTAAACAATACAGATCTTTAGTAAGCAGTACAGACCACTTGAAAGTTTGTAGGATAGTATATTTGATACTATTGTACCATGCCTCCACCTGCTGTTTTTAACTGCAGCCATGTGTTTTTTGTTTTTCTTTATTATTGATGCTTTTCGACTTCCCCCACACTCGGCACATTCACCTTAATTTCACACGAGGAGAGTAGAGAGCATTTTTCCATTCTCAGCCCGCTAATCTCTCGGTCCTGTTGGGCACATGTTCAGCTTTCTTTGCTCTGAAGAGTCAAACCGGCGTGTTTGATAACCTCTGCAGGCGTCACACTCAAGAGCTCGCAGACTCTCTGTAGCTATGAAAAAGTGTGAGGGGGGGGGGGGGGGTCGGGGAGAAGAAGCCGGACAGAGGAATCAAACACAGCTGGGTTTTTCTCAGAAGCCATTTTTTTCCCTCACTCTCCATCTCTTATCGCACATGTAAATATCACTGATTTTTATTTTCCTCTTTTTACTTTTTATTACAGAGTTGTTTATATCTTATCCCCCGCATCCTGTCCATGGAAGCAGTCTTAGTTTGTGCATCTTTTTTTCTTTTTTTTTTTTGTAAATAAGTTTCTTTTTTTCACTATTCAAAATGTAAATACTGCAAAGAAGAAAAAAAAAACTCAGCCTACTGCTCATGTTCGTTGATGATCTTTCTCTCTCTTTCTTTCTCGTTGTCCGGTGAGAATCCTAACGTAGCTGTTAACATCGTTAATAAGCTGTTCGGTCCTCCGTCTGGACCACACCTGGACTGTTGAATGGATTCATATTTCAAGAGTTCTGTTCCAAAATCATCTTCTCATGCTCTCGTTAAAGATAACCTCACCTGTCTAAAGGAGGACCGAGCATGTCACCTGTGTCTACTCCTTACAGTTTAATAAATGCAAAACCTTCTGAAACATCATGTTTGTTAACTTATTTTTTGTTACAATGATTTAATTTAAAACAGCAGTTTTTACAGTGAAGCGTCTCAGTTTGTGAAACTTTAAAAAGACTGAACATCAATTTTAACAGAATCTCCACAAGGGGGCGCTTGTCACTTTTTAGAAGGCATGCTTCTACACATGCATGATACATTTCCTGTTGTGTATGTCTCAACCAGGTCCAACATTGAGGAAAAGTGTCCTTGCATCGTATACATCTTATTCTTTATTTGCATCAGTATTTAGTGCAGCGTATTCTTTTTCAGAAATGTTTCAACTATTTCATGTGAAGCCTAAACACAGCTCCTTCCTGACTTGTTTTTGCAGTGTCACACTCAGTGTGTAGGGCTTAGCAGCATGCAGGACATTCTTACTGATTTTAAGAACTAAACGTGTGGTCGTCCGACACGAGGCTGTTCCTCAGTCACATCTATCAAAGTGAAAAATGTGTTAAAGTTGTAAAATGTGCAGAAAAGGCTCAAAAGCTAAAACTGTAGTTACTCTCTTCGCCTGCAGGTTGCGCCCCCTGCAGGTGAAGAGAGTAACTGAGAGTGTTACAATAGCAGTATCTGTTCCCTTCCTTGCCTCTAGATGGCAGTCATTGACATGTCCACATCTTGCCCTTTAAAAGAGTCTCCTCCAATTGAACATCTGACAGTAAAAAGTTTTTAAAAAGGATAAAAATCAAAGCCGATGGCCGAGCGGTTAGTTTGTGCACCCCATGTACAGAGGCTGTAGTCCTGGAAGCGGGCACCCGGGTTCGATTCTGACCTGTGGCTCCTTTCCCGCATGTCATTCCCCACTCTCTCTCTCTCTCTCTCTCCTTCTTCCTCCTTTATCCACCATCCTGTCTCTCCCATGAAGGCCCAATAAGTCTTTTTCTTCCACACGCTTTGTTTTTGTTTGGAACAGAACTTTCTTTTTTGTGCATTTTGTCAAATTGCAATATATTCTTACTGTGCAGTATTGAGAAAATAGTCTTAGCTACAGGTCACTTAGGTGTGAAATGTCTGACATGCGTGATCTCACAAGTGTTTAGTTGGACTTTGAATCACATTCTGACGTCCGGCTGGTTCTCAACATGGTGGGCATTTTGTATGATGTGCTGTACGGCATTCAGAACTGCTGCTAATGATCACAAGATGTCAGAGACAGACTCGTGTGTCGTGACTGCAGACGCAGCTGTGAGCGTGTGTGTGTGGCCAGGAAACATGCAGACAATGTTGTACATTATCTCCAAAAATGTACTTGTGTTTGTTTTTGAATCATCTAAAATGTGTGCGTCTGTTCAAGTTTCCATCTTTAATGCAACAGAGAGATGTCACTTTTATTTCATATGTTCACTGCCGGGGTCTCGATGGAGCGGGAAAGAAAGAGAAAGAAACACAAACCTGTCCGTCTCTGTTCTGTGTGTGTATCATATGGACTCATTTACTGTAATAAAGTGATGAAACTGTGTTCACATTGTGTGTTTCTCTTTCACTCATTTGTGTTTAGAGGTACAGTCCTTCTGAAATCAGGGTTTAAATTTACAAACCTGCCTGCTGTGGTTTGGTTTAATAAATCACTGGACATCTTGGCCTCCCCTAGGTTATTGTAAAATGATCATATCTCTGATTAAACGCTGTCAAAATAAGTCATGCTTTATTTGTGGATTTAGGAATATCTGTGTCATACTGAAAATCAGATTATGCCCCATTTTTTTGCTGAAGTTGTTCTCATGATATCCTGGGATTTCAGCCCTTCTGGATCAGTCTGGCCACTTCAAATAAAACTGACCGGATGTTTAAGAAGTGGAGTCAAAACTTTTAAATAAAATGTTCAAATTTGAACAGAAAAGAAACACCGACATGAGATGCAGAATAACAAAACAGGAACACGAGGTAATTTAAAATAAATAAAACCAAGAACAAGAAGAAAGAAAGAGATACACAACATCTACAAGGTGAAGAGACAAAACAAATTCTAAAGACATCCAAAACCAAAACAGGAAACCATAAAGACACAAAATTATCAGTAAGAGTCGAACGAACACAAACAGACAAAAGGAGGAAAACTTGCAGGTAAAACAGACTTTACAAGATGCAAATCAACAACGAGCAGTTAGTAACAAAAACAGGGACAAAATAACAAAACATAGAGGTTTGACGTTTTCAAAAGAAACAACCAGATTCAAAAAAGTATCCACAAAGAAATGCTAAACAACAACAAAAATATACACAAAATAACTACCAAAAGATTTTTTTAAAAAGTGAACTAAAACAAAAAAACACTTCAGAAATGCAAAAAGACCACAAAGAGACATTTGAAATATGATACCTATAAGGAGACACTAAACAAGTCAAAGAGACAAAATGCTCTGAAGTGATGAAACTGTAAGTCTTTCTGCTTATAGGACAGGTTCAGGGGTCCAAACTGAGGGGTCCAGTTCCCTTTCATTCTTTCTCAGCTTTTTCACCACATGGAGAAATGCTCCCAGGTAAGTACTTCGATTGCTTGAAGTTTAAGTTTCTATACGAGCAATATGTTAAACTTGGATTTAGGATGAATTGTTTATTTATTGACCATCCGGGCAGAGGTGTTGCTTGTCAACAGGCAAGGCAGGCAACTGCTTGCTTGGTGCCCCAGACCAGTAGGGGCCCCCTGAGGGCTCACAAAGTTAAGCCAAAGCAGTGGCCCAAAATGTAAAAACAAATCTTGCAATGACAGTAAGAAACCTCCTTTACAGGGCCCCATTTGACAGCACTCAGTCTCGTTGCCCTGTTAAACTGAGCATGCATTATGTGAAAACCAAATGTCAATGAAAGTCAACAGAGACAAATGAAGGAGAATCATCCGTATGAAGGAGACAAAAGAAGAAACGGGGAAAGAACAGAAATAGGAGGAAGAGTCGGGACAACAGCAAACATGATGGACTGGTGATGAACGCTGGTTGAAAGGGCCCCCTAATTATTTATTTTATTTATTTATTAGCACACATATAAGAATACATCAAAATAGGATTAACAAAAACATAAAAGGTGTGTCAGGAGAGGTCAAGAGGCCAACAGGCTTATACAAGGGACCTCACCTCTTAAGAGACAAATAAATCAACTAAACAAATCCAATTACACAATTTCAAAACAAAATTAAATATAAACACATATACAGTAACCTATACACGTACTCATACACACACACTTAGACACATACATACAATAGAAAGACTGAGAATGTTAACCCTCTATCAGCTAAATGAAACAGGCATTGATCTATCAAAAAGGGAGTGAAATGAGTGAGTTGATGGAAATAAAAGAAAAAAAGAAAAGAAATATATTTTATATATGCAAAAGTTTGACCTCATGGATTAAATGTGAAGAAAAGTCATTAACAACGTGTCTTTTGGAATTCCATATTTGTACCCCACGATATCTGATGGAAAACTGACCGTGTTTGGTTTTATAAAAAGGAAGATGAAGATGATCAATCTGTCTGGTATTGATTTCGGAATTGGCCTTCTCCATTGCAGCTCCCACCCTCTGGAACTCTCTCCCTAAAAACATCAGAGACTCCCCCCACACTCACTTCCTACAAGAAATATCCTGAAAACTCATCTTTTCATCACCACCTACAACCACTGACTCTCATCCTCTTCCCTTGACACTATTTCGATTTTGTATTGTTCTCTTAGTTTTTGCTTTTTTTTTGTTGTTGTTTCCTGTCAAAGCGTCTTTGAGTATTTAAAAAAGCGCTATATAAATCTAATTTATTATTATTATTATTATTATTATTATCATTATTATCATTATCATTATCATTATTATTATCATTATTATGATTATTATTATTATTATTATCATTATAATTATAATTATTATTATTATCATTATTATTACCATTATTACCATTATTATTATTATTATTATTATTATTATTATCATTATCATTATTATTATTATTATTATTATTATTATTATTATTATCATTATTATCATTATCATTATTATTATTACTATCATTATTATTATCGTTATCATTATTATTATTGTCATTATCATTATTATTATTATTATTATTATTATCATTATTATCATGATCATTATTATCATTATTATTATTATCATTATCATTATCATTATCATTGTTATTATTATTATTATTATTATTATTATTATTATTATTATTATTATTATCATTATCATTATTATTATTATTATTATTATTATTTTTGCCTAGGGCCCCAACAGACTAGAATCACCACTGCATCCGGGTGGTTACATTTAATGACGATGATCCTCAGAGATAACAGAATAAAAAGTATAAACTTAGAAATTCCCACTGAAATACACTGAGGACCGGTGTTACTACCACGACTCCTGAAGCTGCAGTTATCATCCACACCACAGGGGGCGCTGCTCGTTTTACCCCCCTCCGCAGGTTTGACGTTGAAGCGGCGGTTAAAATCCTCCTCTTTACTTTCCTCTGGCATTAAAAAAAAAAGAGAGAGAGACCGACGACAGAGCAAAGAGAGTCCCATCTCGAAGGTAAATCCCCCGAAAGCCAGAGTATTTAAAAAACGTGTGACTTGTATTGGTGTTAAATAAGAGTGACGTGTGTTCGTATTTGTGCTCGTCTTGCTTCAACATCGATATAATTCGGTGTGACTCGGAGTCACATGTAATCTTAGCTTCACCCGGCTAGCTCAGCTAACACTGTTAGCAAGGCGGCGCCGGTTGACGTCAGGCCCATTATCTGGTAAAAACCGGAAAATAAACTCAACGGGTAACTTGTAACCAGGGATACGTATAATAAGTATGATAATCAGCCAACTTGTACGGGTTTTAATCAACAAGAGATAAGACATTGACACAATAAGAGCTCATTTAAAAACACTAGCTGTGAGAAAATTAATGCCGGTGTTATGTCGAGAAATGCATCCCTGCCGAATATGGCATGAAGCGGCGGAAGTGTTCGAGAACGGTACACGTCTCTTTTTCTGAGGGCAGATCTGTGATGACGGAGTATCTGAAGTTTATACCTAATAATAATGAAGTGTCCTGATTGTTATGTAGACTCAGTAGAAGACGCCTTTTCATCAGTCTGTGTAGATATGACATGTAAACAGGGTGGATGCTAAATACGACAGTACACTGTGTGTCTGCCACGTTTTGATTTGTCCTGCAAGGTTGCATTCAATTCTCGGCATAACACCTGTGTTTGTCTTTAATGTATTAGCAGCTGGTCAAAACAAGTTGTTAAATCACTGAACTGTAGTTGGATAGTCCAGAGAAATGTTAAACTAAATAATATCACAAACCCCAGCCTTCAAAAAAGATTTATTACATCATTATAATAAATGGATTTTGTTTTATAAAGTGATTTATTGCAGCTATGGGACCAAATCTGGTCGCTGGAGAGGTGCCAGATCACTTCCTGAGCACTGCCGAGGTGCCCTTGAGCAAGGCACCAAACCCCGTCCCCACCATCAGCCCAGGAGCGCCCGCTTCCGTCACTCTGACATCTCTCCATTAGTGCATGTCCAGAGGATCCTGTTTGTGTGTGTGTGTGTGTGTTGCATGAACTACAGAGTGTAAACACAGAAATCAGGATTTACATTTACAAAACCTGCCTGCTGTGGTTTGGTTTAATAAATCACTAGACATCTCCTAGGTTACCGTAAAAGATCAATAAAAGTAAATCTTAATCTTATGCTGCATTTAGGACAAATTGTAACTTAAATAACGGTTAATGATCAGACCAGTTTGTTCCTGACTGTTCTCTCATTTATTTAAACGTATTATTTAGTTATATAGTATAGTAAGAGTGTAACAAAGGACTTAAATCTGCTAATTTTGCTTCTCTTCCCCTCTGATCTAAACTCATACCGACCTGCAGCTCTCTTCTGTTACATACGACATGTGTTGAGGCTTGTGCATGATGACGTGTATCATAACAGTCATCCTAAACGAGGAGTGCAACATCCATAACAAACAGCTTCAGATGTCAACGGAAGCATAAGAAGCTTCTCTTTAAATATGACGTCCACATACCTCTATCCGTGGATTAACTGGGGATGTACTAGCGGATTTCTCTCTCCCGATTATATCAATACAAAAACGTTGGGACATATACTCGGACAGCCCGTCTGAGTATCGTCTATGTGTGGGAAACATTCGGTCCTCAATGCAACTGATTCTTTGGATGTCTTAACTTCATTTATTTCTGTGATCTGAATCAAGTCATTCAGTCGCTCAGGTTGATAATCCTCGGCCTCTTGTTTGTTCTTCCTTCAGGTCAAAGTTGAGTGCCATGGCTCGTGGGCAGCAGAAGATTCAGTCCCAGCAGAAAAACGCCAAGAAGGCAGCAGACAAGAAGAAAGGTCAGGCTGCCGACCAGAAGACCGCAGCCAAGGCGGCGCTGGTCCACACCTGCCCCGTGTGTCGGGTAAGAGCAACACAAAGATATCACCTACAGCTGAGCAGAGATTTTTTTTTCAGAGGAGTTGGTTCATATGGAGAAAAAGAAATCACTTGTCTCTAGACAATTATGTTGCTGAAGTTTGAAATCTTAACAGTGTTTCAGCATTTTAGAGGTGATGGCGTTTTCAGATAAAAATCACTGTCTTGTTCTGCATGGTTCTTGTCCGACAACGTTCAGTGTTCAAACACAATCTGAACCAAATTCAAAATATCTGAACACGATTTAGTTCAAAATTATGAATGATTGAGAGTTAGTCACGGGTTTGAGTCTGTTTTATTTTTTCGGACTCGGGAGACTCTGACTTAAGACTCGGCTCATCACAAATCGTTGAGAACTCGAAGGAAAACGTTTAGAAAGGAGTGTCGTCTGTTTGTTCCGTGCAGTAGTTCAGTCATGAAGTGGATTCACTCGGCTTGTAGTGTAACATCACATCGCTGGGTCTGTGTCTGAAAACGACGTCAACTAGGGATGAGCTCATGGCAAATGTACATGCTAGATGTAGGCAAGCAGCCAAAATAAAGGGTAGAGGAAACACACTTTGTGTTACATTGACTCTTTGTCTTTTCCCCTTCTGTTAATTTACATATTATCCACTTGACTTTTTTCTTTGTTAGTTTGTCATCAGTCTCAAAACTCCAGATTTCCAGAATGAATCAAACCCGACTCCTTCATTTGATTTCAGACACAAATGCCCGACCCCAAGACGTTCAAGCAGCACTTTGAGAGCAAACACCCCAAATCTCCCATGCCTCCTGAGCTGGCAGACGTTCAGGCATAAAGTCCTGCAGACATGACCGGACCTGAACCACAACAAGTAAGACGTACTGAAGTGCTTTCTGTAAACTCTAAATTCTGCTCTTCATGTATTTTACATCCCTGTAGTTATTAACGTGAATACAAAACATTGACATACCAAGGTCACGTCTTTAACAAAGAACAAATCTGTTGCTTATAGATACACAATGACCACGGACTAAAGGTTGAATCATGGAGGATGAAGGATGTTGATGACGAACACTTGGACCCGTCAGTATTCATGGACAGCGGGTGTGATTGGGAGGGGAGGGATGTGTGTATGTGCTGTGTACGTACATGTGTGTATGTGTAAGAGAGAACAATAACAAAGGCAGAAGTACACCAGCACCCATTTTTTTATATTTATAATGTCAAACTACAGTTCTATTCCAGATTGGATCAAGGAGAGACCAGCTAGGTAACCCACTAACACCGAACAAAATACAATTCACGATTGAAGATGTGATGGGTCAGAAAAAACTACGATGGGGGAATAATGAAACATGGTGATCTGGCTAGTTAACAGATTGTTATACTGATCGATGACACAGATGACACTCGCCCTGCATGTCCCGTCGGGTGCTGCTGGGTAAAAACTCACTATTATCCTTCTCACTTGAGCAAAGCGCTTTCACATCTTCTTCACAATCAACAGTGCACACTCTCAGTGAATGACAAAAAAATGACCAAAACCCAGAACCACTGGCCTCTTCTAGTGACTCCAGTTCACAATGTAATGTTAGAATTTCAGTTTTTGTTGGTGGTTAAACTCGTACAATAAATTTCTCAAACTGGATGTGGAGATGAACAGTTTTTGTTTTAGAGAGACTCGACAACGTTTACTCCTCAGCTCACACTCACCAGGCGTTTTCATGGCTCAGAACAGTTGGAGGACACGCCCCCCTTTTATTCATTCTTAACAAAGTTCTTCAAACCCGTGTTTAGAAAAGGAACTTCTTTTAGCTCCTAGTCCACAAGAGGAGCAGTCAATGATTGGCCGAACAATAGAGCCACTGCTGCACCGCTAGCTTCAAAAGCTGCTAACAGTAGCTTCAAACTGGACCAAAAACAGATGAATGGAGGGAAAGTCTGCACCTCTCCTTTAAGTCATCATGTAACACCCAACACAAACTCCACAGAACTGTATGGTCTGAAAACGCCTAACAACACCATACAACAGTACCTCACGTTAAAACCACACAGCAGTCTCATCGTGTCTTCTCTTACCCAGAATCCTCTTCTACATTTAAACGTTGTTCTTCTCAGGCTTCTTTCCCAACAAAATCTCTGCAATAACATCCCCCCCCCCCGTTACACCAGGACAGGATTTAGTGTCATAAACTGAACCCCCGTCTAAAGTATGCACAGCTTTTTTTCTTTTTTTCATGAATGCTTTCAGTTGTTATCGGTTTAGCGCTAATTACTAATTTTTGGAGAATTAAATTCATTAACTGGCCGAATGATTATTCCCCCTTCTTCATGGTTCCTCGTTTATTTACTAGAAGGACAAACGTCACTAATCTGCTTTCACTGTATTATTTTTTTTATCCTTTTCAATAAATTGTAAAATGTATTTAATGTGATTTATCTTGTCAGCTGATTCTGTTTCCATGACACCCACATTCATTCAGTCATCGATAACTAGATTAAGAGGTTGATGGAATCAAAAAAAGGTAATGACACGATGTCACCTCGGGCTCTGATACGTTGTGATTTTTACATCATTTTGACGACAAACGATTATCGCGACAATGAAAAGATTAATAATTGTTGCAGCTCTATTTTTTTTTTTTTTTTTTTTTTAAACCCTGTATACGCAAAATATGCGTTGTCAAAGCAGAAGTATAAACCCGGCATGAAGCTTCACTCTCTTGCACATATTTACATCAAGTTTAAAATAAATGAAATCTATCTTTCTCTGGAAATAATGACAAAACACCAACATTACATGAAATGGTCAATAGACTGTAAATATTTCTTTATTCAGTTAAACAAATTGAAATGTTCTCTTCATATACACTTATCATTTCTTTTATAAAAACAGAACAGGCATCACTCATAGCATCCGCTGCCATTCAATATCATTTGCCATAAAAAATCTGTGAACACTCGAGGTTAAATAATATGATTCTCTGTGTTTGTCGCCTTTCAAAGAGGCATGAAAATATATTTAACTTAATTATAATCTTGAAAAAAACTTAAGTGAAAGTGATGTTTATATCAGGTCAAAGGTATTTCCATTTAGACTCATCAGTACGTCTCATTTGTACAAACCTCTGATGTATAAAATAGTCTCATTTTAAAAACGTGGTGTAAAGAACGTATGTGGAATCACTTAATTAGTTAGAATCCTTAAACACTGATAGAGTTCATGTCTGCAGTTATAAAATCCTCCCTGGAGATTTGTGCTGGATTCGTCTCGCTGTCCACACTCATAGACAGCCGCAGGTCTTGACCACCATGTTGCGGTGTTTCTTCAGGATGACGTTGTTGTTGTCGTCGTAGAAGAGGACGGAGATGGGGCTGAGCTTGGTGGGCGCGCAACACGCTTTAGGAACCTCGTCAGGCTTCAGGAGGTGGACCTGAGAACACGGCAGAGAGAGAGAGAGAGAGAGAGAGAGAGACATGGTTAAGATCTGAACTGAAACATTTCCCCTGATCCTTCACTGGAGGATTCAGATTCTAATACAGCGATGTAGAAATACGAGAGTGTTGCCAACAAAATCTACTTAAAGTAAAAGACGTCATTCCTGCAAAGAAAAGCTCCCGAGTCGCATTAGATGTTTAAAACTGATGGAGCTCATTTGAACCTTTTTTATTCAGTTCGCTCGTTAAAACCAGTCCTCCATTTCCAACCCAGACGTCGAGCCCCTCTAAGAGCCTCAAAAATAAATCTGCAGGGTCGAGTTGATGGTTCATGGGCGAAGAAAGAAACACAAAATTATGCTGCATGATTTCTCCCAGACATTTTGGTTGAATCAAGTTCTTTGGGTCGAAAAAAAGTTATTTAATAGAATCTGTCAGACATTTTGAAAGGAGAAAAGTCTGACACAAGTCAAACTACGAATAGATTTCATGGTAAGAATTCACAAATGAAAATCCCTGAAAACAACAGATTATATCTAACCATATAAGACAAGGTATTGTAAAAAGTGAAGGTGCAAAATTTAAACAAAGGAAGTGCATGTAAGTTGTGTAAAATAACGCAAATCAAAATCCTGATTGAATAATGTAAAAAAACAAAAGAAGGGTCTCATTCTTGAAAGGACAAAGAAAGGTGCTGCAATTAAATTATTTTCATGTCATTGAAATTTAGCAGGGGCACAATCTGAAGTACTGAAGTAAAAACTTCTACCTCACAAGAAGATTAAAAGCAGCATAGTAAAGAAGAAGCGTTACATTTATAGTTAACTTCAACTTTTTTCTTTTCATTAATACTGAGCAACACAGTTTAATCAAATGTGTTGTAAGATTTCAAAGCAAACAGGAATGAAAAGTTTTCTCCAGAAGTGAAAAAGATTAAATAAATATGATCCCTGATACCAGGGTGTGTAGAAGTGTTTGATATGTTTTGTGTCATCGCTGAACGTACCACTTGCTGTATGAGTGCGTGGTTTGTGGCGTTCATGCAGGAGCCCAGAGGATAAAAACATTCTCCATCACAGTAATACGCCGAGTATCCGGTCGGCGCCAAAACCCAGTCCTGAAGGAACAACACAGAACAACAACACGAGTACATTTAAACATTTCAAATAATAAAGTCAAAGTAGGATGAACAAAAGCTGAGCGTGTGAGCTGACCTTCCATCCCAGGTCACTGAAGCTGACGTAGAGCTCGTGTTTTTTACACGGCTCACCCCCGTTGTTTGCAGGACTCCGGTCTGAACACGGACAAGATTTAGAAATATGACGTAAGGTTTAACACTCAACATCATTTCTTAGTAAAGTAGGGTTCCTTACTTCTTAAAAAAAAGTCTATTAAATAGTCCCAAGTGTTCAGGAACGTTTTTATGCAGCAGTACTTTCATGTATTTCAAAAACTTGAAAATGTCCCAATAACTAGATAATTAACAATTCAATTCCTAAATCTTTGTAATAATAGAACAAGACATTTTCTAACAGTAAAGAAACAATCAGAGCTGTAACACAAAAAAGTCCAGAACATGGAAGCTCACTGTGGATGCTGGGGACGGGGAGGTCGTATTTGGGTTTCTTCCTGCGTGGATGTGGTTTGACGGCTCGAGGCGGTCGGCACGGGATCTGACTCTCCCTGAAGAAGGTCACCATGAAGGGCTGTTTGGAGCGAGGACCCCGGCGACCCACCAGCCCGATCCAGCCTGCAGAGAGGGAGCGGTCTGATGGGGACGGAGCAGAGATCAGTCAGTAGAGGAAAGGTTTGACTACTCTAAATAATTAAATCAAAAGCTATGTAACTCTAACAAACCCACCTTCCTCTGTCTCCACATAGAGACGTATTCCCAGGTTGCTGCGCGGGTGGAGGAGCCAGTGGTTGGAGGCTGAGGTGACATCGAAAGCCAGCCAGCCCTCCTGACCTGCAGGCACAGACTGCATGTCCAGCAGCACCAGCTCTGGCTCTCTGACGGGGGAGACACGAAGGGTGTGATCAACATCTCGTTATACACAAATATAGATTCATCCACTTTTAATGAGTGTGATTATATTATTAGTACTATTAGACTGATCCGCCTCTTTGGGTTTGTTGTTTTATTTGTTGCTCCTGTCACACTTATTTGTTCTGTGCTGAAAGTACCCATCAGTGACTGGACAAGAGCTGACAGTGTGCCCCTGTTGCTGATTGAACGGGACCTGCACTGCATGCCTGTATGTGATTGGAGAGCTGCAGAAGCCAATACGCGCCTTCTTTCCTCACTCCTAAGGTGACCATCATAGAGAGAAAGATTGTTTGTTTGATTGACAGCGTCAGGCAGACTTAACTTTAATGATGTTGTAAATATAATCATGTAGATAAAATATTTTATTTTATTCATTTTATTTAAAATGAAGGCAGTGTGCTCTCCCTGAAGTTTGAATATTCTATGTTTAGTGGAAAATTAATCAATAAAACAGAAAATTTGTTTGGTTTTTGGCTCATGCATACATACTGTACATACATGCAAAGATATATACAAACATATACATACATCATACATTCATTGAAAAAAACAATATTCCAGTACATACAAAAAAAATGAAAAAATTACATGCATACCTATGGCGAAAAATGAAAAAAAACCACATACATACATTCATCGAAAAAAAGGAAGAAAATAAACTAATGTACGGTTACCTGTGTCTGTTCTCTCGTTGGATCTCATAGACAGAGATATGCAGCGTTCTGTTGGCTCTCTGGCCCATCGTCAGGGTTTTATATATACGAAACTCTGCTGCCGTCACAGTCTCACCCTGAGGGAGGGGGGTCAGGTCGAAACGAAACTCCTTCCAGTACGGACGCGGCTGTAGGAGGTCTCGCTCCTGCTCCACTGCAGACAGAAAGGCAGGATCAATTAATCAATTTTTATTTGTATAGCTCCAATTGATTAAATAATGTATTCTCAAGAAACGTCACTAGGAGGGAGAAGGTCTATAAGTCTTTGTTATATTAATCACAATACCCCAACATTAATCCACAATGAGCACAACAAGCAACATTTAGCAAAGTTACAGTGGCAAGAAAAAAAAATCCTTTAATCAGGTAGAAACCTCAAGCTGGACCAGACTCAAGTTGAACAGGTAGACACCTTTAGCAGAACCAGACTCAAGTTGAACAAGCAGAAATTTGTGAGGAACCAGACTCATGTTGAACAGGCAGAAACCTTGAGCAGAACCAGACTCAAGTTGAACAGGTAGAAACCTCAAGCAGAACCAGACTCAAGTTGAAAAGGCAGAAACCTCGAGCAGAACCAGACTCAAGTTGAACAGGTAGAAACCTCGAGCAGAACCAGACTCATGTTGAACAGGTAGAAACCTCAAGCAGAACCAGACTCAAGTTGAAAAGGCAGAAACCTCGAGCAGAACCAGACTCAAGTTGAACAGGTAGAAACCTCGAGCAGAACCAGACTCAAGTTGAAAAGGCAGAAACCTCGAGCAGAACCAGACTCAAGTTGAACAGGTAGAAACCTCGAGCAGAACCAGACTCAAGTTGAAAAGGCAGAAACCTCGAGCAGAACCAGACTCATGTTGAACAGGCAGAAACCTCGAGCAGAACCAGACTCAAGTTGAACAGGTAGAAACCTCAAGCAGAACCAGACTCAAGTTGAACAGGTAGAAACCTCGAGCAGAACCAGACTCAAGTTGAACAGGCAGAAACCTCGAGCAGAACCAGACTCAAGTTGAAAAGGCAGAAACCTCGAGCAGAACCAGACTCATGTTGAACAGGCAGAAACCTCGAGCAGAACCAGACTCAAGTTGAACAGGTAGAAACCTCAAGCAGAACCAGACTCAAGTTGAAAAGGCAGAAACCTCGAGCAGAACCAGACTCAAGTTGAACAGGTAGAAACCTCAAGCAGAACCAGACTCAAGTTGAAAAGGCAGAAACCTCGAGCAGAACCAGACTCAAGTTGAACAGGTAGAAACCTCGAGCAGAACCAGACTCATGTTGAACAGGCAGAAACCTCCAACAAAACCAGACTCAAGTTGAAAAGGCAGAAACCTCGAGCAGAACCAGACTCATGTTGAACAGGCAGAAACCTCCAACAAAACCAGACTCAAGTTGAAAAGGCAGAAACCTCGAGCAGAACCTGACTCAAGTTGAACAGGCAGAAACCTTGAGCAAAACCAGACTCAAGTTGAACAGGCAGAAACCTCGAGCAGAACCAGACTCAAGTTGAACAGGCAGAAACCTCGAGCAAAAGTTGAACAGGCAGAAACCTCGAGCAGAACCGTAGACTCATGTTGAACAGGCAGAAACCTCGAGTAGAACCGTAGACTCATGTTAAAAATAGGTTTACACGTATCGGGCTACAGATTTCAGAGAGAGATGACATAAGCGTTGTCTCAGGAAATCCCAAAGAAAAACTCAATTGGGCGAATAACTGGACAAGTGATATCTATACACTATGCAAATGTGAAAATACTACAAAATGTCTGCTTTTTATTTACTCAGAACTTTTAACCTCTTTCTTTGCTAGTGGAACAAGTACTCAGAGCCTTTACTTTGTTTTAAGTAACAGTCCAGCTTTCCAGACATACTCAACTTAAAGTCCAGGGGATCGATAACCACAGTTCTAAGTAGTTTAGTTTGTAAATGTTAGGTCAAGCGTTGGGCTGGATGTTCCTTTTGTAAAATGTAAGTTCAAGATGAATGTAGTATAAAAAAGGTGCAAATAGATTTGGTGGTGAGTCCTGAGGCTAGACCAGTTGAGAACCACTGTTCCAGTAAATGTACTCAGCAAGTTTCCACCTCTGTATTTACCAATGTCCTGCGTGACCACACTGTTTATCCAACAGGATGCAGGTGAGATGTCTCTCTTAAGGGTGCGTCATCAGCCGCCGTTCACATGCCAGGTGCCATGTCTTTTAAGCAAACTCAACCGATGTAGAAACATAAAAGTGATCTGACACACGTCTACAAGTGGTCTTCATGTGCCCAACATGTTAGTGCAAGTTGATAGACTGTAACCATGGCAACATGAATCTCAGACATCGGTGGAACCCCCCACTGGGACACAAAAAAGTTTGATGCACGTAATAAATAGAGATATTGAGGACAGGACACCCGTGATGGGCTGGGCGTGCTTGAATCACAGAGCACACACACAAACACACACACACACAGAGCAGTAATTAGAGACACTTAGTGCCTTGAACCACAGCAGCTGCTCAGCACACACACCACTAATTGCAGGTCTGCCCGGTATTTTTAGAGTGGCTCCCTCCGCAGCAGTATTTTCATCTCTTCAGACCGTTTGCTTTTTTTTTGCTTTTTTTTTTTCAGTGTGTGTCAGTGTGGCTTTTAATTTTAACCAGCTGTGTCTTCCCATTACATATGCGTAGGAACACACACCCATGCCTGTTTGATTGAACTTACATGAACTGACTGCACACGCTGATTAGATTAGTCATAGAAACAGAAGCTGAATATAGAATCTCTGCAGTGGATCGGGGGACGGATGCTCAAAAGGTCATGAAAAGAGAAAATACACCAAAATAAAATGTTTAAAAAAAACACTTTAAGCATCATTAAAACAGAATTTTAAACATTACAGATAACCTGTTCCGATGCCACATTTCTTAGTTTTAATTGCCAAAAATTCCAAGCAAACTTTTGCACACTGTCTAAATTGCACAAGCACATTGGCAGCGTTTCTCTGTATGGAAATGTTGCAAATTTATTTGTGCAATGAAGACAGTTTAACCTCTTTTGCCCTCAGTGTGTGAGTGAAAGACAAACGTTACTGATGCATCTTCAAAGGCACCAAAAGGTCAATATTTGCCGACCTGTAAATATGAATGTAGCTTTGGATTTAAAAATACAGAAGATCTGTGAGCTTGTATAGCACTTTTTAAGTATTCTAATTACTCAAGGTATTTGTACACCGCAGATCATATCTAAACATTCACAGACTGATGTAATCAGAATGATCTAATCCAGTGTCTTGCCAAAGGACACATCAACGTGTGGCTGCAGGAGCTGGGGGATCATTCAATCATTATTTGTATAGCGCCACTTCATGTTATCTGTTTGTGTTATCTCAAGACGCTTTACAAAAGAGCATATGGGATAACATGCAGGCAGGATTACTCCTTTGTATTTCTCACGCCCCAGTTTTCCGCTGAGGTTGAGGTTGGAGCAGGCCGTGCATGAATGAGGACGGCGTCAGGGACGTCTGGTGGTAGTAGTGCCATATCTCCTCGCTGACGGTTGGGGGAGCTCAGGCTACTCGAGAGCCTGGCTTCTGCTGCCGGGACAAAGCCTACTGGGCTTCTGGCACGGAAAGGGATCGACCACCAAGCCTTCCGGTTGAGAGACGTCCAACTATACCACTGAACCACAGCCGCCCCAGTGAAGCTTGATGCTTTTTGAACATATTGATCATTAAATTAGTGGAGATGATGTCATTTTGGAAAAAGTGGTAATGAAAAGTAGAGTATCGAAAATGTTGACAACCTTAGTTAGCATGTTAGGATAGATTTAAGTGTTTTTTTTCCCTCATGAGAAGATCTGATGATGTTCAAACTAAGAGTTCACAGTAGAATTTAAACGTCATCCTTTCAAAGGACACAGCAGCATGCGATGTTGGTCAAGGCACGAGTCACCGTTGTTTACTGGATCGTGGCTGTTTGAAGGACGGACTGTTTTGTAGTGGTGAGTGATAAATTTGAGGGTGCATCATTTTCTCCAAAACAGAACTAAATCTGCAAAAGGAAACCATTCATTTAGACGTGACTGTATGACAGACGCTGAGCAGAGAGAGGAGAAGATGTTTCCCACGGTGCACTGGGAGCAGAGCATCGTCCCGGTCCAGAGGAGCAGCAGGAAGGAAGCCATTCAGAGGAGGATGTTTAATTTTTATGCTCGGACAGATAGGCATCAGTCAGGCTGCTGAGCGGTTTGGACGGGAGGACGAATATTCACACACAGTCTGGGTGGCAATGTGCTACCGTTTTTCTTCTGTATGGTACAAATGAATGCTGTGTTTGCTTTGTGCAGAAAACTGTTTTAAGTGTTAAGACTGAACATTTACTTTAATAAACAACAAAAAAGAGAGGACGGAGAAACTACATTGTAAAGTTTAGTGGATTTAAATAAATACAAAATTTATCAGCTCTAAGATTCACAGCTTGGAACTATTATTGGATCTATTATTGTGTACTGTCATCAGCACTATCCACTTACTCAACGATCACACAAACAATGATTTAGTCAAACGGGGTGGCAGTAGCTCAGTCTGTAGTTGACTAGGGTTGGGAACTGGAGGGTCGCTGGCTCAAGTCCTGGTGCGGACCAAATCTAGCAGTTGGTCTGGTAGCTGGAGAGGTGCCAGGTCACTTCCTGAGCACGGTCGGGGGTGCCCTTGAGCAAGGCACCGAACCCCCACCATCTCAGGAGTATTCACTGTGTGCAGCCCCTCCACTCTGACGTCTCTCCATTAATGCATGCATGTGCCTATGTGTGTGTAGCGTGTTCAGCAACAGAGTGTAAAATGTACTTTCTCCTTCTTTTTATTTATATTTTAGTCATTAATCTGCAAAAGAAAGAGACCTTTGAGTAAATATTGAAGAAAGGATGTAATCTGTTCAGATTAGGTTCTGTAATACTTTCATTATTGATCCCGATCACACGTCGTACTGGAGATCTTCTCATAACTAGAGAAGTATCCGGATGCTCGGCTCAGTGTGGCTCTGGCAGAAAGGCCGGTGGATGCAAGAATGCTGGGTAGAAATGCAAACCTACCAATATAGTTTAGCAGTTCTGGTTTTGATCCTCTCTGTGGTGGTTGAATGTTTGTGGAAATTTGCACAGCAGAAAATCTAAACCTGCATGTCACTGACGGTGTCATCAAGTTCACACACGGTGTAATTTCATCCTTTCAGTGTTTACATTTTGTGGCAAAAAACCACCAAAAAGTCCCAAACTGCTCTGTCATTTAAAATTGATGACAGAAATGTTCTTAATTCAAGGTTAAAGGAAAAGTTTGTCATCTAGGGAAATACACTTGTCTGCCTACTTGCCAAGAGTTAGACGAGAAGATTGGTGAGCAAAATCCGCAGCTTTAGAAAGCAGCTGATTAGCTTAGCTTAGCACAAAGCCTGGCTGTTTCCAAATGTGACAGAATCACCCCCCAGCTTCACCTTTATCTGTGCTTGTTTAATGTGCACAGAAACAGAACTAAAAAGTATGTGTCCTTGAAGTCAATTCACACGGCCATACAGACGTCTAGCACACAACTGCTGGTAAAACTTCAACGTGTTGTCTTTACTCTGATTTTTTAACAGATGAATGACAGCAGAAATCAAATTGTTTAGTGAGCTTTAGAGGAGTTGGTTGGTGGCTTTGGTTAGAATTTATTGACGAGACCTGATCAGGTGTTTCCCCCTTCTCTCGAGTCTCTATGCTAAGCTGAGCTAGCCGTCAACTTCTTAAGTATTTTCATGTTATCCTTAGCAAGAACTTATCTTGACTGGATTGAGTCAGAAATCAGGGAGAAATAGAGCGGGGAATGACATGCAGGAAAGGAGCCACAGGTAGGACTCAAAGCCTGGTCGCCTGTCTGGAGGAACACAGCCTCCTTACATGGGGCGTGCTCACTAACCCCTTCACCACTAGCGCCACTTATCATCTCTTTGAACCACTGTTCTTAGCTGATATATGTATGACTCATTTTCAACCAACAGTAACCTTCAGCACAACCAGTGACACAGATTACTTCTTGCAGGTGTGATTCAGAGTAAGTGAATGCAATTTGGGAAGAGACTGTTTCAAACAAATCGTCCAAAATCATCTATTTTTCATTATTTTGGTTTGAAATATGGCGTAAATGGAAGCCAAGAAACTTAAATGAAGTAATAAGCCATGATGAAAGATGGGAATACTCCAGATGCACAAAGAAATGAGGGATAGTTTAAAAAAAAATTAATTAAATTAAATTTGAATTGACTTGATGATAAAGTTTTAGAACAATCGACTGGACAGGAACAACTAAAGCTGTATTCATGAAGCCAGTGTCCTGTTTTATGATAGGCTCAACACAAATACTTTATGGTTTAATAATTTATCAAGTTGACCAACAAGTTGGCAACAGAAAATGACCTGATCTGCTTAAAACAGCCAACTGATGATGGACTCTTCCAATAACTTACAATCTCATTATGTGATGTATCAGCCTGTCTTATATTTTCTATTTGTGAATTATGAGATTTTGTGGACGGAGCTCTTTAGTTCTTTTTTTTACTTTCTTCAAATTTTACCTCAAGCAAAAACACAAAGAGATCTAAACTGCGTCACTTCCTGTGCACATTATCCTCCAGAGACCTCCTGGCAAAATGCAGCTGTCTTTAAGCACAGGTGTAGACTACTCACCCAGGTTGACGAAGCTCATCACCGTATCGGCCTCGCTGACCACCGTCCCCAGTGGAGGTGTGTGCGTGCTGAGAGTTGGCGGTGCTGCGTAGCTGACCTGAGTTAACCTCTCTGCCCCCCCAAACCTCCCCATGCCAGGTCCGCTCACAATGATCTCATTCCCATCATCCTCTCCATCCACCGACATGGCGTGGTACAGGTCCAGCATAAAGAGCGGTGCAGAGGAGGGTGGACGTAGTGGAGGGTGGGGTCTGGGTCTACCTGGTAGACCCAGGATGGACAGGATCTCCTTCTGCATCTCCTTCTTTTCACGGCCGCTGAGCCGCCTGAAGCTGGAGTGAACCACAGCCTCGGCCTGCTGGCTCCACAGGGAGAGGAAGAGAAGGAGCAGCAGGGGCAGGAGGAGCAGAGTCCTCAGGTGGAGGAGAGGCCGGTGAGGTCTGGAGGTGGAAAAGGTCTGGACCCCATTGCAGTTTTTTTTTATGTGCTGCTGTTCCATGTTGCTGCAAAGACAAGAGAAGCTGTGGGAGACGTCTGAGGCCATCGCTGTGGTCTGCTCCTGGCTCTTCTTCTTCTTCTGTTGTTTGCAAATCAAAACTTTTATACCTCAAAAAAAAATAATCACAACTTTCAATTTATCTTCCTCCAGTGTTTCCAGACGCAGAACAGTGTTTCTCCTCACTCCTCTGACTGTTTGTCCTCCTGTTTCAGAGTCTCCACAGACAAACTCTCAAACACTGATTTATGCCTGATGTGTTTAGAGGAGAGCTGCCTCTGGACTGGACGTGTTTACTGCCTAAAACTGCCTCTGTTTATCTCTCCCTCCCCCCTTTGGCTTCCTCTCTCCCTTGTCTACCTTCTCTAATCTGCAAAAAGAAGAAAAAAAAAACCTCCTAACACTCTCTTCTGCTCCCTCTTAGTCGTGCAGCAGGAGAAAAAGAGATAATAAGCGTAAGGGCATAATTACAAGCCTACAATGTGTTTTGAATATAGACAAACAATGCCTCTATAGAAGATTGGTCTGCGCTTTGAAGTCGTAAACTCGGAGGATGGAAAGCAATTTCCGTGATAAGCAGGTGCCGCAGAGATTGGAGTGGAATTTGAGAGCCGTGTCATTAGGTTTTCGCTCCCAAACCTCCCTGACCTCACAGGAAAATGACGCTCACACCTGCAGCGAGTTGATGAGATACCTCCAGTGGATCTCCTGCGGTGGAGAATCCACTGCTGGAAGCTCTTATCCAGTCATCCTTGAGTGCTTATTTTCCATTCATGACTGCTCCCCACCCACATGTCTCTGAGGTTCCAGATGTCTTCCTTAATCCAATTTATAAAAAAACGATAACGCCAGGAAATTGTTCCCTAATTTGTAATCCTTCAGAGAGGTGAGAGGGTTTCTCCCACAGTCCTCAGATGTGTGGCGGCTCTTGTTCACACTCAGTTGGGAGTGTGTGAGCGTCTGCAGCAGTGAGAGTGTATCCTGTGCATGAAGCTTACAGAGTGAAACAGTTGTTCATAACCAGGAGGGAGTTTCCATCCCAGCCTCCGCCTCTCCACCTCTTTCAAGTCTTTAAACTTCTCCCTGCTGCTCACATCTCATCACCACCCCTCCCAGCGGTCTATTTGGGAGACCTCATCTCTCTCTCTCTCTCGCTCCCTCTTACATCCACCCATCTATCTTTTCATCTGCTCATGACTGCTTCCTTTCATAGCTACTCAACGTTTAAGTCTCAGGCGGCTCAGCGGGAAGCACGTCAAGTGGCCTGATGCCCTGTTTAAAAGCAACTGTAGACCTATTCACAACAAGGATTAAGAAGTGAAAGTGAAGGGGATGAAATGTACCTGAAACGTTATTAATCATTCATCTTTACTGTACTGTAGGCTACCTTAAAGTTCCAGTGAAAACATGTATTCTATGTTCACTTGATAAAAGTTTATTTATCTTAGATGAGTTTTCCAATGACTATTATCTCTGACTATTACCTCAACCAGCTCAACTTTTTACAAGAATACACCAGCTAGACTTTATTAATAATATCTATATATTTTACTACTGTTTGACACTGGATCATTATTGTAACAGAAACTTGAAGTACTATGGCATGTTAGCTTGAAAGCTAACACTAAGACACTAGGCTACTTGAGTTATATAACATTTTTTAGAAAATAAACAATACAGCAGTAAAAAAATTAATTCCCAAACTTAACGCTAGAGTCATGAGCGTAAAGATTTAGACTATTGTGATCATATAAGATTAGTAACTCATGTTAATTAGTTCACTTTTTAAGGTTAGCATGCGAGCAAAAAGCAGATTTTCCCCTCCATCTGAACTAAACTTACAGTAATATTTTTTGTATGTTGTAACAATTTGGACTTATATCGTGAAGCCCATCCCAATGTAAGGCCCGGTCCCTTTTACTGGCCTGGTGATGCTGCAAGTTTTGACAAATAAAGTCAGGTCTCAGTTAGAGGCCTCGGTGTGTTTTGTGTTCAAATAGTTTCAAACAAATACGAGAAGGAAAAGCAGCAAGACACAAAAAAAGAAAAAGATGAGCTTAAACATCTGTCCAAGAAAGACAAAAAGAGAGTATGCATGCCTGCAGCAGGTTTAGGAAGCTCTCTTAAAAAGAAAGATCATATTAATGATGAGTCATTTATCGGCATCCTAATTTGGTACACAATTAAATATTCTGTCTGGTGTACATTTATTCTTTCTTATCTTTGCTGTGCTTTGTTTTGTTTGAAAGTAATTCAAGTTCAGTCTCAGATTGACGTTTGGCCCAATGGTAAATAAAAGCCTGGTAATGCTATTAATTAAAGTTATCGTTTCAGACACTCCATAAATATCCCTTTTTCCCTTTTAGATTATTATTACGTTATCATTTCTTATGCAAAGTCAAAGCTAAAGGTCTTAAACATCACTGCCATATATCTGTGGTTGGAACCAATTAACCACACATTTAAAATTCAAAGCAGGTGTGCCATAAAGCTAACATTAAATACAAACATTTCACCCCTCTGCAGCTGTGGTAGGTGCTCAGGTTAAACTGTTTCACCCCTTTTTCCTGCATCATTTTTTTTAAGGTCTCCCTGCAGCGAGTCTAATGCGAACACATTCACTGTGTTCAAACCCAAAAATTCAGAGGGAAGAAATGACTCAAATATAGTCGCGAGGCTCAGCCCTGTGCCAGACCATGTTTGTGTACTCTCTTCTTCAAAGCGGCCTGGTACTTGTGGTGACTTTGAAAGGCATGAATAACACTGACCAAACCAAACTGACCGCACTTCATTTCGTCCTGGCCGAAAGGGCGAGTCCCAAATGCCAGGAATTAACGCTTTGCTACTTATGTTATTCTTCTCCCCTGCACATCTGAGGCTTTAGGAGTTTTTCTTTGTCTGGAGAGATAGTGGTGAGGAGTGAGCTGAGGAGGAGGAGGTGAAAGAACAGAGGGTGCCCGATAAAACCCTACAAACCCAACTAAAATGAATAATGACATTCCTGAGAGGCAGAAGTGGTGTAAGAGAGGGAGGACTGTCATCGAAGGAGAAGACAGGGATGACAGATGGACTGCTGGAGGGACCGTAGGATGGAGGCACAGAAAATAAGGACTATGTGTTTTTGTTTGTGTACACACAGCTGCAGAGGGAGGACTAGCTTCATCATCTCCGGTGGAACCGCCAAGTAAACAGGACAAAGTTATTTTCAAATTCTCTCTGTCTCGCACAGACACCAAGTGGGACAGTAACACAAAGACTTTAAGTGAAGGGAGAATAAGACATTTCAAATTATCTAACTGGCTTTCAACCATCACTGTGCATGCACCACCTCCCCTGTGTTTACCTCCTCTCCTTCTGTCCACAGAAGTGAAGATCCCCAGCCGGGTGTGTCCTTATCTTTCCCAGGATAATTACCTAGAAATGTCCGGTCACTTCCTCTGAGTCTGTGGTGGGCATGTCAGACGTGAGAATGTAGGCACGCACGCAGGAGAGAAGACACACACTTTGCATCCATTTAGATCATTCCAACCTCTTCAGAAGTTACAAAGATATTCTCACATCAAGCAGACTTTTAAATAAAATCCATTGGTATGAGTATGTAAGTTAAAAACGGATTATATATCTTAAAAAAACAAACAAAGGGAAGCCTGAAAAATAAGGGAAATTAAATATCAGATCAAAGACATCATGGGGGTATCAGTAGCCTGTAGTGGTTATGTTGAGCGCTCCATGTTCAGAGGTTATAGTCCTCGTTGCAGAGGACGTGGGATTGATTCTGAACTCTTTTCCTCACTGTCTTCAGCTGTACTATCCAATAAAGACAAAGATTGCCCAAAATGCATTTCCAAAAACAAGAAGTCATGTAGGTGGTGCATCTATGCAAATAAACCACTCACTGTATGCATTGTTTGATTGCTTTTATTTGTGAAGCACTTTGTAACTGAGTGATTTAAAAGTGCTATATCAATACAGTTTTACTTACTTATCACTCCTTATGGTAGCATCACTTTTATTTTGCAGTTACTCACTAACCAATGTGGACCTAACTGTTAGTGCTCCGTTAGTTAACAGGTAGATATGGTGCACAAAATGTTGCATGGTCACATGGGAATGAATGAAGGGACTAACTCAGGGGTTACCAACCTGTTCGACTTCACAAAACTCTGGCAACCCCAGACGTTCAAAACACATGTAGCTTTTTGCTCAAATTAATTTGTCTTCAATCATGTAGTAAGTAAACATCTTTTTGGTGTTTATTATTGTGGACAGAGGAAGTAAAGCTGGGAGGACATTTCTTCACACTGGATGACAGACAGACAGAGACTCTGAAAGATTCTTGTTCTGGCATTGGTCCATAGTAACCTGTGTGTTCCATATAATTTATATTTATCAAAAAAGAAAAGCTAAAGGCGACTCCTCGTGGGGTCGGGAAAGCCTGAACTAACTAGTGAACAGTTTAGTGAGTAACCACCCAGTTTGATGTCTTACTTTCCTATAGGAGTAACTACTGATATGATATGGTAATAATGATGACGCACCACTACACCAAGTAATCATTAATTACTTTTGAGAATTTGATTTGAAGTTACTTACTATCATGGCGCCAGTAATCTAGCGGTTAGTGCACGCGCCCCATGTACAGAGGCCATGGTCCTCCCAGCAAGCGGCCTGGGTTTCCATTCTAACCTGTCAATCCCCACGCTCTCTCTCTCTACGATTCACGACTCTATCCACTGTCTTATCTCTAAATAAAGACATCCCATCTAGACCTATCAAAGACGAAGAACCTGAACTTGAAAAATTGTGATCGTTTATCCACATCGTGCCCATTTTGGACATTTCATTTTTCTATTTCCACACCACACGTACTTCAACAAACAAACACAGAATCTTTCAGACTTGATCCCAAATCCATCCGTCCATTTTCTCCACTGATGTGGGTTCCAGCCGTCATTGGGCGAGGCACACCCAGAACTGCTCAATCACAGGGCTGACATGAAGAGACAAACATTGACACCTACAAGCAATTTAGTCACCAATCAACGTAACGAGCACGTCTTTGGACTGTGGGAGGAATGACTGGAGGAAACCCACGCATGCACGAGGAGAACATGAAAACTCAAACCACCGTGCAGCCGTCACATAAATCCATAAATAAACCCAACAAATCAAAGACAAGAGAAAGTTTTACTGCAAGCATATTTTTAATACAAAAACAGAACAAAAAATTGTTTATAATTTTAGTTTTTTGTTTTACACAATTGACTCCTAGTAACACCCCTCGCTCCCTCCATGTTGTCATATCACACTGAGAGTAGCACAGCATCAAAAGGTGGAGGACTCGTCTCCTGCGCCCAGAATCCCCCTCCCCTCAGAGAGACAATAAATAAATAAAAATCACCGTAAGATGTCTTTCTTTCTCACTGTAATTTCATTAGTTTCTCCATAGACTTCATCTCTTACGCTGAGATAACACACAGACGACTCGGCCCCATCGACGACAGGACATTTGGAAAAAAAAAAAAAAAAAAGTCTAGAAGAGACACTTGGAAGGGACATGAGGGAAGGAAACCCAACTCTCATTGGTCCACTCCACTCCGGTGTCCTGTCATTCATATTTGTAGTTCTTTCTACAGATGAAGGGCAAACCCCTTTGGTCATGTTTTGGGAATTGTAGTCATTAGCAAAAGAGAGAAATGAAGAAACAAGGCTGTCGCTAGAATCAGCGATCTAGTGAATAATGTTACATGAAGTAGAAACACACTTTACTCACAAATAAAGTCAGAGAGCGGAGCGCACTTTTCCTCAGTACAAAAAGAGTCACAATGTCTTTAACCTTAACACTACATCACTCTCCTCAGACGGTGATATGACATGAACCTGAAAAATAAATAGATTTTCCTTTCAAGCTAGTTAACAAAAGTACAACTGGATTATAAATTAACCAGAACACAACGAGAAGAAAAACAAAATGACATTCGCAAATTAAAATGTTTGCATACAGTGACTCAAGTCATTGACCTCTTTTGTTTCCTGTAACATTGACACACATAATACACACCACCCTGTGTGTAAGGGTGTGTGTGTGCTGCTGGGGGCAACACAGTGTAGACACTAAGGTGGAACTGCAGAGGAAGAGACAATTAGTGCATGCTGGTTGTCGAACATCGGGTTAGGTTACACATGTCGTATATTGTCAGTAATGTGTTGTTAGTTATGGGTAAAAATAGTCCTTTCTATTGCCGGTTTGTGATCTGTTGAGTTTTGGATTGTAACATGTGACATACCACACCGCCTTTTACTGAAATGCACACAGGAGGCCGATCTTAACCTTCCAGCGGTCGGGAGGAGTCTGCTCTGCGGTGTGTGAGTGTTTGCCCTCAGCTGCAGCAGCACCGTCACCACCACCAGCGATCCTCTGAGCCTGAGGTTAGCCGGTGTGTGTGTGTGCGCACGCTTGTGTGTGCGTGTGTGTGTAAGTTGCACAGCATTTTTCCCGCCTCTTAAGATCTCCAATTGTGGTTTCTGATCCTTGAGATCTGCTGAGGTGACACTTTTTCTCTTTTCTCGTCAACCAGTCCAGAGGAAGCGACATGGCAGTCGTTGCATATTTTCTTTTTAAACTCATCCTTGAGGCATCTCGCCCACAAGCCCAAAAAATTCTCTTTTCTTCTTCTTTTTTTTTTTTTTTTCCTGAAAGTCATCGGAGCGTTTTTGTGTTTTTGTAGCCGTGGTGGTGGCGGTGGTGTGTCCCACTCCCTACCCCGCCTCTGTGTTCGAGTGTGTATTTGTGTGTCAGTGTGGTAAAAAGCAGTTTCAAGACTTTCTATGTTGCTCTGTGTGATCAGGACAGGAGAGAGTAACACAAAGTAAGGCAGCATCACGTCAAGTCAGTCGGTGTTGATGGTTCCACGCTGGTGGGGAACTTTCAAAGACAAAGCAGGAGACCGAAAGGCAAACTGGGGTCACTTCTTAAAGGGGAAGAGTCGGTATGTGACCCCTCTGGCCTGAACTAACAGACCAGAAAGTTACTCCTGTTGTGCATGTTTTCAGTCCGTTAATGAGTCCAGGGAAAGACTGAGAAGGGGATTCACTCTTCATATCCGTCTCCTTCTTTCCGCTGGGAAATGTCAGTCATAGTGCACGTTTCTACACGAGCTCTGTTGGATGGACTTTGAAGAGCTGCTGCGGCAGAGGGGACCACTCTCTTTGAAAAGGAGTAGCAATGGTTCGACTCCGGCTTCTCTGTGGCTGCTCTTATTTCTTCCCAGGCCCCGGGGTTTTTGGGCTTGGGGCTTTTTTGGAGATGGTGGGTATCTTGGAGGGTTTAGCCCCGCCACCGGGCCGTCGTGGTGTGTCTGAAGCGTCGGAGCAGACAGAGCGGGCGTCCTGTAGCTCAGATGCGTCTGAAGCATCGCTACCACGCCGGCTGCTGGCTCTGCTGCCGGCCCGGCTTCCGGCTCGACTGGTCGGACCGCTGGCTGTGGACCCCCCTCGCTTTGGATCTATTGAGAGGACAGAAGGGAGGAAAGAGGTGGTGAAAAAAACTGCTAAAATACAAAATATATCTTGGTTTGAACAAAGGGGAAACAAGTAGCTATGAATCAAACATAGATTATAAACTCTTGTAAGACACCATTTCAGCCAGGCCACAAGCCTCGCTTTTTGCATGTTGGTCTGTGGCTTCACAACTTTGATCAAGATTGAAACATCCTTCAGATGGTTTGTCTTGTTGCCAGATGTTGTTTATTAGATATATTTTTGGGCTTTAGTCTTTATTTAGATTTGAAAGTGGATAGAGTAGGACATCTGGGAGAGAGAGAGAGAGAGGGAGAGTGGGGGGAATGACATGCTGGAAAAGAGCCACATTTTGGACTTGAACCCGGGCCGCTTACTTGAAAGACTGTAACCTCCGTGCATGGGGCGTGACCTAACCGCTAGGCCATCAGCACCATGTGTCCAGAGGTTTAATCGAGGTTTCGGTGAACCCTGACATTACACCAGGCCAAAACAGGTGGTGAAACTTGTCACGTGTGCTAGCTCCAACATTCTCTGTCATATTGTTTTGAAGCAGACCAGATGAGGCTCTACTATGAGGTTTCACATTTGTAGACCAGCACAGTTTTGACAGATGACTGTTCTGCTGAGGGGTTCTCCCTTTTAAAAAGGAAGCGTTCCCTTGCAGCTGTAACTTTGCTAAATGTTGCTTTAGTTAGTGCTCATGATGGATTAATGTCGGGTCTTTTTGGATAAAATATAACAAAGAGTAAGGTCTTTTACCCGCTCTTTTGTAAAGTGTCATGAGATAGCATTTGTTATCAACTGGCACTATCCTAATAAAGATCTTTGAAAGTGAAATAATTGGACAACATTTGATGGACTGCCATGAAATTTGACATCGACACATGACACTACCTCTGGCCTTAGCTGTATTACAGAGTGGGTCTAATAAACACATGTTGTCAAGCTAAAATGCAGAAATAGGATGATGGTCGAGGAAAAAACCTGCCTGCAAACATTCAAAGGTTCGCGTTGCCATGGTTTTTCCCCAATAAACATTAAAGTTGCACAGCACAAACACGACAATGTCTCACCTGTTCTCGTTGGTTTGCAGGTGTGGGCCGTTCCTCCGTTTTCTCCGGTCAGCGACCCTCGACTCGAGTGGAACGTCGGCCTCTTGAGTTTGGACCCTGACGTCGCCCCCTGCAGGACGAGACGGGAAACATCAGCTGAGGATAACCTGACTGTGACTGCGAGCTCATGATGCTGAAGGACAGCACATTAGAAACACAGCAGTATTCAGTTTAGAATCACTACAGGATCATTCTACTCTACAACCAGCACATCACATCCACATCGACAATAAACAGACCTATAGAAATAAAACTAAGAACAAATAAAGACTAAACACACTTTATACAAACTATAAATATCACTTTTTAACACAGGGGGTTTTAATTAATTTGCTCTACAAAAAAAACTATGATGACTTAAGAGAGCTGTTGTCATGAAATAGCTCATCAAACACCTGAAATATTGGGGTGCAAAAAGTGGAATGGTTGTTTCAGCTTGCTAATTTTGTCTCAAAAGCTTCGAAAAGAAGACAAGACATTCTGTTTATTTAGTGTTTATCTTGGTTTTCATTTCTTTTTCTGTTCTATGATGATGAATAGAGCGACTCTGCACTCGCATAAATGTTAGTATGACACAATAATATCATAAAAAAACCTTAAACTTCAAGCTTCTATTTTCAAACACAGCAAAAGTTAATTGCTTGAAAAAAAAAGTTGGTGATTGATAAAATACAAGATAAAGAAATAAAAACACATGAACACAAATAGATTCATGAACTGTTTGGTTTTTCAAATCCACATTAAATACATGTTTTTGCTAAATTATTTTGAAGATTTGAAAACGTTGTCTCCAGTAAATCATGTATAATAAATCAAAGACATCATTTATACATGTTTATAATAAGTTTTCATCTTGTCAAATGAAAGCTTTGCATTTCAAACCGTCACCCTTCAACACCATCAGAGTTTTTTCTACACAAAGAAAGTGTTTTCAACCTTCAGCAGATGTTTCACATCAAACTAGAAAACATCTGGATCTGACTTTAAAGCTTCCACACAACAGCAGCTAAAGTCTAGCATTCTGTGTGTGTTGCAGTGTGAGCACCCAGGAGTGTGCGTTAGTGCCTAAGCGCGTTCAGTGGGGTGGGGGGTTCGGGTGGGACAGGGACAGGTGGGTGGGTAAAGGGGGGGTTGGGTGGGGTGAGTGTGTTACCTCGTGCCCAGGAGTGGTGTGGCCATGACCGTGATCTGGGCAGCAGTGGCACTTGGTTGGCGTTGGAGTTTTACTGTGAGCCAGCCAGGGCTTGGCATAGTCGCGGGAGTGAGTATGGGAGGACTGGAGGGAGGAAGGGAATGTGAAGGGAGTGAGGAAGGAAGGAAGGAAGGAAGGAAGGAAGGGTGGAGGGTTGAGGAGATGAAGAGCAAGGCAGCCAAAGACAGAAGCAAATGAAGGAGGGAAGCAGTTATGGAGGGAAGGGAGGGAGTGGTTGGATAGCGAGGAGTGCAGCGCAGTGTAGCAGTGTATTTTTGTGTCAGAGCAGATTTTTTTTTTTTTTTTTTTTTAAGAGAACCCGACAATGCAGGGAGGACGTTTTAGTGGGTTTGAGCAGCAGGAACGAGGGGAGAAGGCAAAAAGATGAAAGACAAGACAAAGAAACAAGAACAAAAAAATAAAATTTCACGGTTAGGGATGTGGTGATTTTTGACAAGAACAACAAGAGGACGACAAGAACTGAACAATGTTCAACAAAAATCCATAAAACACACACACACACGCACACACGCACACACACACGCACACACACACACGCACACACACACACACACACACACACACAACACTGACAGTGATGATTTACAACGACACATCACTACCATCAGATGAGGACTACAGCACTAATGATCTGGTTGAGAACGATGGAGAGTGTGTCTGATGTTTCTATTGGACGTTACAGAGTGAGACAGAGTGGAGGAGACAGACGTCCTGTTCAGGGTTTATTTTTTGGCTCTGTTTATGTTAACTAAACTTGACATTAGTCTTATCTACCTGTGGGTTCCTCTTAAAATTTGCTTTGGGTTTGTGTTTTTTTCAGTGGTATTTATTTAATCTGTAATCCTGATCAGTCTCAGTGTTAAAAAATGTCAAGAAGGATTTCTCTCTCTTTGGATACTAATAAAAATCAATCGATAACGATACCTGTTTCAATACCACAGCAAG